>NW_024755578.1:87500-95000 GCF_018991925.1 Homarus americanus
TCCCTCACCCCACCACCACTACCACCATCATCCCACCCCACCACCACTACCACCATCATCATCCTCACCCCCACCACCACCATCATCATCCTCACCCCCACCACCACTACCACCATCATCCCCACCCCACCACCACTACCACCCCATCATCCTCACCCCCACCACCACACCACCACCATCATCCTCACCCACTACCACCATCATCATCCTCACCCCACCACCACTACCACCATCATCCTCACCCCACCACCACTACCACCATCATCATCCTCCCCCACCACCACTACCACCATCATCATCCTCACCCCACCACCACTACCACCATCATCCTCACCCCCACCACCACTACCACCATCATCATCCCCACCACCACCACTACCACATCATCCTCACCACCACCACCACTACCACCATCATCATCCTCACCCCCACCACCACTACCACCATCATCCTCACCACCACCACCACTACCACCATCATCATCCTCACCCCCACCACCACTACCACCATCATCATCCTCACCCCCACCACCACTACCACCATCATCATCCTCACCCCACCACCACTACCACCATCATCATCCTCACCCCCACCACCACTACCACCATCATCCTCACCCCCACCACCACTACCACCACCATCATCCCCACCCCCACCACCACTACCACCATCATCATCCCTCACCCCCACCACCACTACCACCATCATCCCCACCCCCACCACCACCACCACCATCATCATCCTCACCCCCACCACCACTACCACCATCATCATCCTCACCCCACCACCACCACTACCACCATCATCCTCACCCCACCACCACTACCACCACCATCATCCCACCCCCACCACCACTACCACCACCTCACCCCACCACCACTACCACCATCATCCTCACCCCCACCACCACTACCACCATCATCATCCTCACCCCCACCACCACTACCACCATCATCCCACCCCACCACCACTACCACCATCATCATCCCCACCCCACCACCACTACCACCATCATCCCCACCCCACCACCACTACCACCATCATCATCCTCACCCCACCACCACTACCACCATCATCATCCCACCCACCACCACAACCATCATCCTCACCCCACCACCACCACCACCATCATCATCCTCACCCCACCACCACTACCACCATCAATCCACACCACTACCACCATCATCCTCACCCCACCCACCACTACCACCATCATCCCCACCACTCACCATCATCCTCACCCCCACCACCATCCTCACCATCTCTACCACCACCACCACATCATTAACAACCAGTAAATATTTCACTTATATAACAGTAAACACATCAGACGTTGTAAATATTATCCTCATTAATTATTATCCTTTATATATCAGCGCCTACCTGTCTACCGCACACAATATGTAAATTACCTTTGTGTAGTTAAAGACTCATTAGTGAACTGGTGATTATTATATTTTAAACACACACACACACACACACACACACACACACACACACACACACATGTATGGCTGCCCATGTGTTCCAGGAAGGCCAGCCCCAGGGTCACCTAGGCGTGAATTTGTTTAAATGTAGTTGTCGCCAACACAACAACCACACCCTAAGTTAACGAGTGTCATGACAGTGTCAAGGAATAATCCAAAACCACCGGACAACTGGCTAACTGCACTGGCTAACCATTATCAACCAGATGATTCAGGTCCCCAATTACTGCTGGGTAGACAGAGACAAATGACGTAAAGAAACTTGACCCATAGTTTCACCCTGCCTGGGGATCGAACCCGGGACCAGCTACTTGCAAGGCGACCATGCTGGCCAATACACACACTTTCGGACAGACGGACAGGCAGACAAAAAAATGTACCACTATATGTATAAGGTACGTCTGTCTCACCTTTAATATCGGGACATAGTAATGAAATAATTCCCCACAAAGAAAAAAAAATATTAACCCTTTGAATTAATAATCTGAACTGTACTTAATAACATTAGTGGAAGAGCAGAGGAAAACAACAACATTGAAATACAGGGATAAAAATGTTTGGGGCTATTCCAGACGTGAAATATTATTAGGAGAGGTGTGGAGTGGGGAGGGGGGAGGAGGACACGACCCACTCACTCGGAAGGACATCAAAGGGTGTCCTGCGTCCACCACACACTCCCACGACGTCCTTGTGGCCTCAGTGGGACGACGCCTGGCACATACGACACCCTTGCTGGCTGAGTGGGTGTGTGTGTGTGTGCTGAGGTGTGTGGGCGAGTATGGGTGGGTGGGTGTAGGATTGTGGGTAGGGGAGGGTGTTGAAGGTTAGTGGGTAGGATGGGGTGATGGAGGGTGCAGAGGCAGGTAGATGGGAGGGGTGATGGAGGGAGGGAGGGAGGGAGGAGAGGAGGGAGGAGGGGAGGAGCTGTTTCAAATGTATTCACGCACACACACATACCCACATTACCCTAAACACACCCACACCTACACACTACCCCACACTTACCCACACTTACCCACGCTAACTCACACACAACCCCACAAACTCTCAAACTAACTCATCATCATTTACCACCACCCAAACCACTGTGATCCAAATCCAAATTTAACACACACACACACACACTACAG
This sequence comes from Homarus americanus, assembly GCF_018991925.1. NCBI lineage: Eukaryota > Metazoa > Arthropoda > Malacostraca > Decapoda > Nephropidae > Homarus > Homarus americanus. Next base: position 90,118 of record NW_024755578.1, read on the forward strand.
TACATCCTTGACCACCGAAGGGTCAAGACGTACCTGGCGCTCCTCCCAGGTCAACTGTTAAGTTGGCCCATACCAACCTCCCTGAGCCCTCCTCCCCACCGGAATATCAACAAGTTCTCGCCAGAAGTTACAATTTCATTTGAAAGGAACGGAACCAGTGTTAAACCGAGGTAAACAGTGGTGAACAGTGCTTAAGTCAGTGAGAACAACTCAACAGTAACAGTCGTCACCCAAGTTAACCTTCACACAGTGAGGTCCCAGGTACCAGTGATAACGGCCCCCGCGAGACCCAACAACAACCACCGATGTGTTAATCCGTCTACGATAGGAAGGCCTGGGACCAAACCTCACTCATATAACACCATCTGTGAGGGAATTACTACACCACATGTCCTCATAACACCATATGTGAGAATTACTACACCACGTCAAGTCCTCATCACACCATCTGTAGAGGAATTACTACACCACGTGAGGTCCTCATAACACCATCTGTGGGGAATTACTACACCACGTCAGGCCCTCATAACACCATCTGTGAGGGTTACTACACCACGTGATGCCCCTCATAACACCATCTGTGAGGAGTTACTACACCACGTAGGGCCCCTCATAACACCATCTGTGAGGTAATTACTACACCACGTGAGGTCCTCATAACACCATCTGTGAGGGAATTACTACACCACGTGAGGCCCCTCATAACACCATCAGCGAGGGAATTACTACACCACGCCAGGTCCCTCATAACAACATCTGGGAACTACACACCACGTGAGTTCCTCCTAACACCATCTGGGAGGGAATTACACACTACGAGTTTGCTGTTCAACACCTACATTAATCTGTATGTTCACTGTATGTTCCTTTACCTTTCTCTAATGAAGACTTTGTTAAACCACCAATGTATGTAATAAGTCATTTATGTCCAATGCATATTTTCAGCCTTTGGGCTGCAGAAATTTTCAATAAACCGTTAATTATTATTATTATTATTATTATTACACGCCCACCCACACACCCACACACCACACGCCCACCCACACGCCCACCCACACACACACACACACACACACCTAGCCAGTATAACACACTCCACTATGACGCTCCTAATTACTGCACAATTACACCGGCTTACAAGTAAATAATCCCTATTACAACACGGAACAATTCCAACTATTTCCGGGTCACATTAAGAGGCTCGACCTGCGCTACATTATCATCACTATGGATTTTATCACCGTTTTCATTAATAACAATTATTTATCTTCTGTTACTGGTTCTCTGGATTCACAAAGGTTCGTAACTTAAGACTTTTTTCACTAACTCCGGATGTGAGAACGTATATAACTGACTCACTTTAGCTACGATATAACGATGGATTCACAAAGGTTCATAACTTAAATAGTCCACTTAACTGAAGGTATGGCGACGTATCTAACTGACTTCTAATAGCTCATCAGAAATCAATAAATAATAATTACAATAACTTAAGTCACATATAACACACCATTTCAATTAATTAATAAAAGTATATATTTATGAATTATATTTAATAAGTGATTTAATATATTAGGAGTACCATTATATAAAGACATAGTCATAGGCCTTAGTTGTATATTGCAGGACACACACACACACACACACACACACAGAATACTCCGGCTACACCAACGCTCTCTCCACCCTGGAAATGCCATCCCTCAGTGACCTCCACCACCAAGCACTGAAAAGGTTTGACCGTGGACTACTGCACCACCCTCGCCACCTCCTGCCCCCCCACCCACCTCGCGCAGTCCGCCACTACAACAAAATTCAGCCCATAAGAGCCCGCACCGATAGATATAAGAACAGCACCATCCCATCTATTGTTAAAATAATTAACAACTCCTGATTTATGTACTGTACAGCCCTGTAAATGTATTCAATGCATATTATATCATTATGCCTAAATCAAATGTAAGTCTGTATATTTTCAGCCACCGGCTGCAACTCTATTAATAAACCGTTTATTATTATTATTATTTATTTATTTACACCTGGCGAGGACTCAACACACTATGCGTCATCAAGGAGTCTCTGTACACCAATGCTACGAAACACAGATAAATACCACATTCTGTACACTCCATATAAATGCCATGAGGACTGAAGACAAATGCCACCTAATGAAAATAAATGCCCCCCTGTGTAAGTAAGAAAATAGATAAATAAATAAATAAACAAATAAATATACAAATAAATAAACAAATAAACAAATAAATAAAAAACATTTCTCACTCCGTCAAAACCTAACCTAACCTAACCTCCACCATTGTCCAAAAGTGTTGCTACCGGTCATTACCACCCTAGCAACGGCGGCCGCTTGTCTGAGGGGCGTGGCGGTTACTAGGGAGAGTGGGAGGAGTTAAGTCAATAGGGTAATTATGTGTAGGAGTAGTTAAGATGAAATGTAGCAGGTAATTACTGTGTTTGGTTATATTTGTTGTAGAGTTTTATTAAGCAGGTATGGGCTCTCTCTCTCTCTCTCTCTCTCTCTCTCTCTCTCTCTCTCTCTCTCTCTTTATTTATAGAGGTGTTTAGTCTTATGATTAGGCTGCCTGTTTGTCTGTCTGTCTGTCTGTTTGTCTGTCTGTCTGTCTGTCTGTCTGTCTGTCTGTTTGTCTGTATGTCTATATATTGTCTGTCTGTATTTCTTATGTTTTGTATCTGTCTGCCTCCTTCTTTCTCTCTCTCTCTCCCCTACAGCCCCTCTTCCCCCATCTTCTACCTTACCTCCCATCTTTCGGCCCCATCCTCTTTCCTCTTCCTCCCACACCCCCTCTCCCTGCCATTATCCCCTCCTCCCCTTGTCAGTCTTCACCGTGCTCATCACTGAGGGGGGTGTTGGAGAGGGGATGGTGTTGGAGGGGGGGTGTTGGAGGGGGGTGTTGGAGGGGGGGAGGGTCAGAGGTGCAATAATGTCACTGGCAAACTCCTTAACCAGCCTCTTACATCACCCTCACAAACTGGCCGACCGTGGGCGTGGGCAGTGCGGGCGGTCGGGCACAGGGGGTCTAGTGTGGGCGGCCGTCAGGGGTAAATACGGAATGTGGGCGGCGTGGGTCAGTCGTAGTGGGAGTTAATGTGAGTATGGGCGTGGATGTATGGAGAGTGGGCGGCCGGGCGGTTCTATGTTGGTAGCCATGGGTGGTGTGTGTGTGTGTCTGTCTGTAACACACACACACACACACACACACACACACACACCTACCCTCCTCCTTCTCAGTGCCGTCTCTCATAGTGCCAATAACAACAGGTGTTCCTACTTGCACCCCCAACAAATGTCTGACTCTCCTAAGCTCTACTGATTCTACACGATGGACCACCTAATTCCTTCACTTGTGGACTAATATTCCTCTCATTGTTAACTGAAGTAAACTAATCCAGCTCATCACATCCCAATCCATCTAACAAATCCAAAATGACAACAGTAAACACATCTCAACTAATTAACTCATCATACGGAGCAATAACAAGACATCTTATCTCAACTCATTTAACTAATCCAATCCATAGAAGGACATCCTAATTTTAACTAATTTCATCGACATGGAATCACACATGAGAAAGTTTAGCTAATCTATATAAAGAGGTAATCCAATAATGCAAATTTTATCTTACGAAAGCGAGTGTTCCAAACAAATTAACTAACTGAATCACCAATCATTAGTTAACTTAGCAAACCTCTCATAGTGTAACGTGGCATTCCAATCTAACTAATCCCACTCAAGACTCAAGGAACCAATCAAAATTAATCATTGTTAATCTGTGAAATATATTAAACCCAACATCCAACTAATCTTAATAGACTTGCCTGTATATTCACCCACTTAGCTCATTCAAGAAGACACGTACGAATTAGCTGTAATCTATATCAGTGTATTGTTCTGGGGGTGATTTAGTCTATTTCTCACAAGCTAATCTCACGTCATCCAATGGAATATATCTCAGTTAATTCCAGTACTGAAATATACAATCCCTTTAAACTAATATAACACCTGACACCTGATACCTGACACCTGACACCTGATACCTGACACACTTGCCCTTATAATCACCATAATTATCCAAAAAGTGATAATAATTCTAAAATACAGATGACGCCATGAATTCTGAAGCGTGACGGGCAAGGACTTTTTTTTAAAGCCCATGGTATTAAACCCTTGTGGTATTATGTCTGGTATTAAACCCCTGTGGTATTATGTCGGGTATTAAACCCCTGTGGTATTATGTCTGGTATTAAACCCTTGTGGTATTATGTCTGGTATTAAACCCTTGTGGTATTATGTCTGGTATTAAACCCCTGTGGTATTATGTCTGGTATTAAACCCCTGTGGTATTATGCCCTATCTGGTATCATATCAGTAGTTAATTATTCATATATTAACTGTTATTCTTAAGTAATACCCGACTGTTATTTTATATCATTAACACCATCACATAACATAAAATCACATAACATAACATCACATCACATAACATCACATAACATCACATAACATCACATCACATAACATCACATAACATCACATAACATCACATCACATCACATAACATAACATCACATCACATAACATCACATAACATCAAATAACATAACATAACATAACATCACATAACACCACATCACATAACATCACATAACATCACATAACATCACATCACATAACATCACATCACATCACATAACATCACATCACATCACATCACAAAACATCACATCGCATCACATCACATCACAAAACATCACATAACATCACATCACATAACATCACATAACATAACATCACATAACATCACATAACATCACATAACATCACATCACATAACATAACATCACA
>NW_024755578.1:97500-122500 GCF_018991925.1 Homarus americanus
GTTAAATGGAGTGCGGATAAGCAGAGTCCGGTTTAATAAAGAACAGATAACCAGAGTCCGGGGTAAAAGATATGCAGATAGAGGGAGGGGCACTGTCCGGTTAATCGGTATACGGATAATCGAGACGGGCGATAAGGAGGGGACGGCCGGACGAACGATCAGCCATACACACACACAGGTGATTGAAGAGTCGTAAATATGTGCTAAAGACCGGGCAGCTGGGTGGCCCTTATATAACAGGTGGGGGAAGAGGGGTGGGGAGGGGTGGGGAGGAGGGGTGACAGTGGTGGTGAAGGGGAGGGGAGGGGTGGGGAGGAGGGGGTGAGGGGGTGGTGAAGGGGAGGGGAGGGGTGGGGAGGAGGGGGTGAGGGGGTGGTGAAGGGGAGGGGAGGGGTGGGGGAAGGTGGGTGGTATTTTTGTTGTAGTGTAGGCTGTAGGGAGGCAGGGGAGGGTAGGGAAGGAGGAGGGAGGGGGGGAGAGGAGAGAGAAGGGTGAGGGGAGGCTAGAGGAGGGAGGGGTTGGGGGGAGAAGAAGCGAGTATGGAGTGAAGTGGGGGTGTAGAGCAGGGAGAGGGGGGAGAGAGAGGTGACAGAATACAAAGGGAGTGGGGAGAGAGGCAGGGAGATGCGTAAGAGAAGTTTTGGGTGACAAATATTTCACCCAATCTACAAGGAAGAGAGGGAGGGTATTGTAATCGGTGTGTGTGTGTGTGTGTGTGTGTGTGTGTGTGTGTGTGTCATTCTAAGCCATCCTGCTCGCCATTTTTGCGTCGTAGCTTAATTAACTCTGTTAGAGGTCATCTCATGATGGAGAAATCATATTTGTGTTTAGGCATCAGAGAGTCAGTTAAATCCGCACTCACATTTTTTACTTAAGAGAAGAAAAAACATACTGCGAGGCTGCTTTTCAGGATCCATCTTAGTGTTATAATTTAATTGATTCAGTCAGATAAATTAAAGACTTTTAGTTGAGGATAAAATCAGTGAATGCTTCAGCACCACACCCCGAGGAACCCCGCTACCACCATCTACTTACCTGACGAGGAACCCTGCCACCACCACCACCTACCCGACGAGGAACCCTGCCACCACCACCACCTACCCGACGAGGAACCCTGCCACCACCACCCAACAAGGAACCCTGCAACCACCACCACCACCTACCCGACGAGGAACCCTGCCACCACCACCACCTACCCGACGAGGAACCCTGCCACCACCTCCACGCCATACTGGGAATCATTGATTAACCCGTACCTCTCCAGGTGATTTCGAATGGAGTTTGAAATTATTGCTTCCAGCAATCTGCCTACAATAATTGATGTTAAACTGATAGGACAGTGGTTAGAGAATAGTGATCTACCGCCCTTCTTGAAAACCGGTATCTGACCGTATTGGTCCAAACTTATCTCGTGTTTAAGTTTGATACATTAGGAAGAATCCCTTGGGGTTTGACTTCGCTTCTCTTTTTACCTTCAGTTCAATATTCGTCTTTGCTTTTCTTATCTATGTCTTAAACCTACTGGCCAATACCTTATACAAATCTCGAATGTAAACGTCACCACGATTTGAGGCCACTGCAGTAGTAAGGGCACAAGTGACATTTTTTTTCAAAATAGAGACAAAGGCGATTTTTGTGAAACACCCATCGGCACATTGGGGGCTTACCTGTCTTGCTGGTAGTAAGTTTTTGGTCACACGACTGGTGCATGTCTTGCCTTCATTGCGAAGCCTTTTTGCCACATTACTCTTCCACATGTGAGGCCTGGACGAACGTTTACAGATCCGTGATGGCCCAGCTTCGGGTTCACTCGCCTCACCTTCACTCACAACAGATGCTGGATCATCCACGTACGACACACTTTGTGATAGAGGAAATTTTGTTGAAACTTGCTGTGGTGGTAACTCGATTTTAGGCGCAGTAGCGCTTGTGCCCTTGCTACGGTGGTGGCCTCATTCATTCTCCTACCTATAGCCTTCCTTTGGCCAATAATATTCTTTTAACAATTATTTATCCATTTGGGGTCATTGTTATTTGATCCGAGTTTTCTGTCTGGTATATTCTGCCTTTGTGCATTAAGTAACTCATTATTTAAATTGTTATGAAACTCGTCAACCTCAGATCTCCTGATCAAGTCAAGGTTAATATAGAGACCTTCGATCAGGTCATCCTCAACCGTCATTATTTTGTGAGGTTATCGTTGTCAGGTCACCAAGTAAAGTGAGGTCGCCCTCTGTGGGTACATTGTGTGAGGTCACCTCACGTGAGGTCATGTAATTCACCCCCAAACGTAATACCCCTTCTCTCAGCTGCCTTTTTAACCTATCAAAGTTTGCCCTTCTGAAATCTGGGACTTCAATGGAATTTTCCTTGCTACTGACATTAAGTTCCACATTAAATCTCACTTCTTTGTGACCGCTGTTAGCTAGTTCGTTCCCTACCTCGACATTACTAATGAGCTTTTCTCTGTTTGACAGAACTAAATCTAGTATATTATTACCCCGGGTGGGTTCGGCTATATGTTGACTTAGGAAACAGTCCTGAACTGTTTCAAGAAAATCCTCTGATTCTGAGTTACCCGTAAGGTCGGTCCAATCTATTTGACCAAAGTTAAAGTCGCCTACTATACAGACTTTGCTATGTCTGGATGCCCTGCACGTTTCATCCCAAATAAGTCGCTCATTAATTCTATCAACATTAGGAGGTCTATATATTACTCTTATGATTATTTTTTCCCTACCATCGATAAATTCTAACCAAATTGTTTCTGTACTCAGTTCAGTTTTTATTTACCTATTGATTACATACTTCTGACATAGATTGCTACCCCGCCTCATTTCCTAATCTGCCTATCGGTATGGAACAATTTGTAACCTTTAATTTGGTATTCGACAGGTAACTCACGTGAGTCTAAGTTTATTCATGTTTCGGTGAATGCTATTATATCGATTTATTTGGTACACACTAACGCCCTGATTTCATCCATTTTATTTTTCATACTTCTACGAGAAACCCCGCCACCACCACCACCTACCTGACGACGAACCCGCCACCACTACATGACCAACCTCTTGGGTGGTCAGGTCACCTCAAAGTCATGCCAGCTAAAGGCCTCAGGAGTGCCAGAAATAAAGTCATGTACCGCCGGGAAATTCCAGACAACCAAACCGCTCCACAGGCCACCAAACCGTTCCACAGACCACCAAACTGCTCCACGGGCCACCACACAGTTCCACAGACCACCAAACTGCTCCACGGGCCACCACACAGTTCCACAGACCACCAAACTGCTCCACGGGCCACCACACAGTTCCACAGACCACCAAACTGCTCCACGGACCAGGATATTCACATGCGCCACCCAAGATAAGTTTTTGCACCCCTCCTCTCACAGTCCCAGACAGATCAACACGTTCACCGAGTAATAAACACAACCTTCGTCTATTATGACGTTCACCAGGCCAATAAACCTCTTTAGGGTCCATTCAAACATTCTTTAAAAGGTCACTAACACCTCGGCACACCACCTACACGTTCAACAGACCACCTACACGTTCCGCAAACCACTTACACGCTCAACAGACCACCTACACGTTCCGTTATCACCTACACGTTCCGCAGACCACCTACACGTTCTACAAACCATCTACTTGTTCCGCAGACCACCTACATGTTCCGCAGACCACTTACATGTTCCGTAGACCCCCTACATATTCCGTAGACCACCTACACATTCCGCAGACCACCTACACGTTCCGCAAACCATCTACACGTTCCGCAGACCACTTACATGTTCCGTAGACCCCCTACATATTCCGTAGACCACCTACACGTTCCGCAGACCACCTACACATTCTGCAGACCACCTACACGTTCCGCAAACCATCTACACGTTCCGCAGACCACCAAGAACGTGAGGGTGTGGCACTAGTTAGGGTTGTTATCAAGTATTCAGACAAGACGCGAGAGAGAGCGAAAAAAAATACAGCTGCTTGAAGGAATTGTTTAGTTGGGAGTGCTGGGCGGTCCTACTGATGGTGGTGATAGTGGGGTGATGGTGGGGTGGTGGGGCGATGGTGGGGTGGGGGTGATACAGGCCTTTACAGGGTGATGGTGGAGGTGATATGGGGTGATCGTGGGATGATAGTGTGGTGATGGTGGGGTGATATGGTGATGGTGGGGTGATAAGATGGTGGGGTGATGGTTGGGCGATGGTGGGTTTTAAATTAGACAAATTTAGATTTAGGCTCGAAACAGGTAAACATTGGTTTGGAAATAGAGTAGTGGGCGAGTGGAACAAGTTACCAAACATCATCATTAACTCGAATACGCTGGATAGCCTCAAACATACAGTAGGTTGGATGGATATATGAGCAATAGGGGTTGGGGGTAAATGGGACTGCCCAGTATGGGTCAAAATGGGATGATGGGTTTGAGTGAGGGGCATGAGGGCAATGGTGTGTGTTGAGGTACTGGGCAAGGGTGTGTGTTGAGGTACGGGGCAAGGGTGTGTGTTGAGGTACGGGGAAAGGGTGTGTGTTGGGGGTACAGGGCAAGGGGTGTGTGTTGGGGTACAAGGGCAAAGGGTGTGTGTGTTGGGGTACAGGGCAAGGTGTGTGTTGAGGTACAGGGGCAAGGGAGGGTGTGTGTGTTGGGTACAGAGACAAGTGTGTGTTAGAATTTTGGGGCAATGGTGTGTGTTGAGGTACACGGGGCAAAGAGGGTGTGTGTTAGGGTACAGGGGCAATGGTGTGTGTTGGTACAGGGCAAGAGATTATTTGAGTACAGGGCAAGGGTGTGTGTTGGGAGTACAGGGCAATGGTGTATGTGTTGGGGTACAGGGCAAAGGGTGTATGTGTGTGTGTGTGTTGTGCATGAAACAAGGTGTGGGGGGGTGCTGTGATTGGGGGCACCCAGTGATGGCCCAAACAATCCACGTGAGTCACACCTCTCCTTTTCCTTCCCTCTTATCCCCACTATCTCCCTTTAACCCCCTCCCACCCCACTCCCTCTCACCTCCCTCTCACCTCCCTCTCACCTCCACTCCCTTTCTATTTCAACCTCAATCCTCAAATATAGAAACAGGTCTTTGGAGGGAGGGGGAGGGAGGGAGGGAGGGACTGAAGGCTGTGAAGGAAAGGGGGTAGAGTGGGAGGGAGGGAGAGGAGGAGGGGCTAGAAGGCTGTGAAGGAAAGGGGTAGAAGTGGGAGGAGGGGAGGGAGGGAGGGAGGACTGAAGAGCTGTGAAGGAAGGGGGTAGAGTGGGAGGGAGGGGAGGGGAGGGAGGGAGGGACTGAAGGCTGTGAAGGGAAAGGGGTAGAGGTAGGAGGAGGGAGGGAGGGAGAGGCAGAGGGCAGCGAAGGGGTAGAGTGGGAGGGAGGGAGGGAGGAGGGAGGGACTGAAGGCTGTGAGAGGAAAGTAGAGTGGGAGGGAGGGAGGGAGGGAGGGAGGGACTGAAGGCTGTGAGAGGAAGGGGTAGAGTGGGAGAGGGAGGGGAGGGAGGGACTGAAGGCTGTGAAGGAAGGGTAGAGTGGGAGGGAGGGAGGGAGGGAGGGAGAGGACTGAAGGCTGTGAAGGGAAAGGGTAGAGTGGGGAGGGAGGGAGGGAGGGACTGAAGGCTGTGAAGGAAAGGGGGTAGAGTGGGAGGGAGGAAGCGGGAGGGGGGAGGGAAGCGTGTAAAAGAAGGGAGGGAGGAATGAACTTTCGACTTAGTTTCATCCTCACCCCATCCCCCTCCATCAGGGGTGGTCTAGACCTGCACCTTCAGGTAGGTCCTCGCTCAGGTGGTCCCAGCCTCAAAAGCCCCGCCACCTGCCCTAGATGGTGCAGGGCAGAGCGTTAAGCCGGGCCGTGTGGTGGTGGTGGTGGTGGTAGTAGTGGTAGTAGTGGTGGTGGTGGTGGTGGTGGTAGTGGTGGTTGATAATGGTTGTGATTGGTGCGTGGTTTGTTGTTGTTGTTGTTGGCAGGGGTGGAATTGTTGATGATTGTAGTATACAGTAGAAAGTGGTGGCAGTGGTGTTAGGAGCAATGGTGGTGGTAGTGGTGGTAGTGGTGGTGGTGGTAGTTGTGGTGGTGGTGGTGGTGGTGGTGGGTGGTGGTGGTGGTAGTTGTGGTGGTGGTAGTTGTGGTGGTGGTAGTGGTGGTGGTGGTAGTTGTGGTGGTGGTGGTGGTGGTGGTGGTAGTTGTGGTGGTGGTGGTGGTGGTAGTTGTGGTGGTGGAGGTAGTTGTGGTGGTGGTAGTTGTGGTGGTGGTAGTTGTGGTGGTGGTAGTGGTGGTGGTGGTGGTGGTGGTGGTGGTAGTTGTGGTGGTGGTGGTAGTTGTGGTGGTGGTGGTTGTGGTGGTGGTGGTGGTGGTGGTAGTTGTGGTGGTGGTGGTGGTGGTGGTAGTTGTGGTGGTGGTGAGGTGGTTGTGGGGTGGTGGTAGTTGTGGTGGTGAGGGTGGTGGTTGTGTGGTGGTAGTAGTTGTGAAGGTGGTGGTGGTAGTTGTGGTGGTGGTAGTTGTGGTGGTGGTGGTAGTTGTGGTGGTGGTAGTTGTGGTGAGGTGGTGGTGGTGGTGGTAGAGTTGTGGTGGTGGTGGTAGTTGTGGTGGTGGTAGTTTGTGGTGGTGGTGGTAGTTGTGGTGTAAATTAATATCTTTAAGTAAAAGAGACAAAACGAATTTAAACAAGTGACGAAATAAGTGAGAGAGAAACGTCGATAAAAGAGGATATAGGAGAGAGAGAGAGAGAGAGAGAGAGAGAGAGAGAGAGAGAGAGTACAGCACAGGGTGGCACTACAAAGCAACAACGCAACACACTACAGCAACACACACAACACAATAAAAACACAACAGCACAAGACATGAACAACACAAAACACAACACAATAACACAACATAACAACACTTCATAATAACAACACAACACAATAACAACACAACACAATAACAACATAACACAACAACAGCAACACAACATGATAACACAACACAACAACAACAACAACAGCAACACAACATGATAACACAACACAACACAACAACACAGCAACACATCATAATAACAACACAGCAACAACACAACAGAGGCGGCAGCTACCATGTGGTGGTTTGACTAATAGTTTGGCCCAAAAAAGTGTGAGACATTAGCATAAAATAACTTACTTATACTTTTACTTTCTCCTCAACCCCTCTCCTTCCCTCCCTCTCTACCCCTCTCCCTCTCAACCCCTCTCCTCCCTCCCTCTCCCTCTCAACCCCTCTCCCTCTCAGCCTCTCCCTCCTACCCCTCCTTCCCCCTCCCTCCCTCCAGTCCTCTCTCGTCTCCTATCCCTCTCCCAGCCCTCTCTCCACTCCTTCCCCTACCCCCCCCTCTGTCCTCCCTCATCCCTCTCTCGTTTCCTATCCTTCCCTCCAGCACTCTCTCCTTCCCATTCACCTCCCACTCTATCCCTCTTTCCTCTCCCTCTCTCTCCATCCACCCACCTTCCCTCTCAGTACCTACCTGCCACTACCTGCACCACTTACCTGTTAGTGGCTGTTGTTCCCAGGTGTGACCCTCCACCACTACCCGCGCCACTACCTGCACCACTACCTGCACCACTTACCTGTTAGTGGCTGTTGTTCCCAGGTGTGACCCTCCACCACTACCCGCGCCACTACCTGCACCACTAGCCGCGCCACTTACCTGTAAACACAAGACAGGGGTTTGTAATGTTGGGCTAAAGAACAATATTAACACACATAAAATACTATAACACCATACTCACACACCATACACCATACTCACACACCATACACCATACTCACACACCATACACTATACTCACACACCATACACCATACTCACACACCATACACACCATACTCACACACCATACACCATACTCACACACCATACACCATACTCACACACCATACTCACACACCATACACCATACTCACACACCATACACCATACTCACACACCATAAAAATATAACTAAACACCATACATTATAGCAATATACACCACTACAACACCATAACATAAGACATCACAACACAACACAACACCTGACAGAAGACAGGTTGTGTAGGCTACAGGAGTTAACAGAGCCTGGACGATAACTGTGTATAGAGTGTAGTATGACTGTGTGTGTGTGTGTGTGTGTGTGTGTGTGTGTGTGTGTGTGTGTGTCTAGGGATGATCTGGACACCATTAGGACACAAGGACGATAGAACTGAGGGAGAAAAGGGAAGCAAGAGGAGATAAGGCGAGACGAAAGGAAGGAAGGATGGAAGGAAGGAAGGAATAAATGAGGAAGGAATGAGGGCGAGGAGGAGGAGGAGATTTTCAGGGGTGTTTCTTTCACAAATTACCACTGGAAGTTTGACATCCAAAAATAAATTATGCAAATGAACTTAATGAAGAGACGGTTAAGTTCCTGGTTACCACCCTTTAGGAGAGAGAGAGAGAGATATCCCTAAAACGTTAATAGAATCCTAGACTTTCCTTAAGACAAATGCCCAGTTCACACGTACGTACCCTAAACTTTGCTTCAGAAACTCTAAGACTTTGCTTTCGGGTGGTCCTAAACTATGCATGACGAATGACCTTGGAGTTACAGCGACGCGTGCCTGCCTGCCTGCCTACCTGCCTGCCTGCCTCCCTGCCTGCCTGCCTCCCTGCCTCCCTGCCTCCCTGCCTGCCTGCCTCCCTGCCTCCCTCCCTGCTTGCCTACCTGCTCGCTTGCTTGCCTGCCTGCCATCATCGTCTTGGCTCTAGGCCAGGGTGGTGCTCCAACTATGACCCAGTTACCAGGCAGTGTGTGTATACAGGTCTGGCGGTACTGTACCACTGGCCCGGTACACCTACGCCGCCACAACACTGTCCAATGTGTCCATACGTCTCCAATTTTCCAGTGGAGCGACGGCCAACGGGGGGAGGAAGTGAACCGGGTAAATTCGTTCCTACATCACCAGTTAGGAGGAAAAAATTCAACCTAGGAGCCTGAGAGAATCCTTTATGTGTGGTTTAGATTAAGTGAATCCGTTAAATACGTTCTAGCATTTGCAGTTAAGGGCGAACATTTAACCATACGAGTATCTGTGTATTAAAATAATGTAAGTGTTGGATACATTCTCAACATCTCTATTTAAGGAGAAAATCTAAAATAGAAACCTTTGAGAACCCTTATTTGTGTCTTAGTTTAAACGAATCAATTACATGCATTCTCACACGTCCAGTCAAGGCAGAAAATTAAAAGCATATTACAACCTTGAGCAGCAGCCATCTATGTCTCGTAGCTTAAGTAAACCCAATAGATGCTTTCTCACACGTCTAGATAAGGTTGAAAATATAACGTGGTGGACCTTTTACTACACGGACCCCCCACCCCACCCCACCCCATGCTCCTCGCTGCTCTCACCTCAATTTTCACCAGCCAAAAATTCCAATCTGAGGCCACAATACAGGAGTCTACCCCGAGTCTACCCCGAGTCTACCCAGGCGCCCTTCATGGTCCAGGAATCTGTGGCTGAATGGACAACCCCGTGTGTTAATATTCTTGGTGGCGGTGAAGGAGAGAGCAAAAAGGAGGAACGAAGAGAGGAATCAAGGATGAGCAGGGAGGGAAGGAGAGGGAGAAAAGAAGGGAGAGGAAGAGACACACACACACATATCCAACCATATATGCCTCCCCACACAGCCATAAAAAGTGTTTCTGAGACAATATAAGGCGGCGCCAAGCCTTCGTAAAAGTGTCTATACGTGACAATTGGAACACTCTTGTACCAGCGATACGAGGGGGGTGAAAGGAAGAAGGGTGATGGGGAGGGAAGGGAAGGAGAGAGAGGGGGAATGGAAGGGGGTGAGAAGGATGGAGAGGGGAAGGGGGTAAGGGGGAGAGGGAGGGGATATTATTTAAACTATGGCGACCTGTGGTGTAACGGCCAACATGCTCGCCTCGCAAGCCAGTGGACCCCGGTTCGATCCCCGGGCAGGGTGAAACTATGGGTAAGTTTCTTTGCGCCATTAGCCTCTGTCTACCCAGCAGTAATTGTGGGCCTGGATGTTAATCGATTTGCGGATAGTGTTCCGGGGTAATGGTTAGCCAGTGGAGTTGGCAAGTTGTCCGGTCTTCTCGGACTATTCCTTGACACTGGGTCATGCAGCTCGTTAACTTAGGGTGTGGTTGTTGTGTTGGCGACAGCTTCTACACCTTAAACAAATTCACGCCTTGGTGGCCATTGGGCCGGCCATCCTCGTTACACGAGGAGCAACCATTATATTATTTAAACCATATATGTGCAATTCGTCTTTATAAATTTTAAGCTCGAAGCAAGTCTCTGTGTTTAAGTTACTATTTTGTAATATACAGAGAGTATGTATCTTGTGTAGTATGTGTCTTGTTTAGTATGTGTCTTGTGTAGTATGTGTCTTCTGTAGTAAGTGTCTTGTGTAGCATGTGTCTTGTGTAGCATGTGTCTTGTGTAGTATGTGTCTTGTGTAGTATGTGTCTTGTGTAGTATGTGTCTTGTGTAGTATGTGTCTTCTGTAGTAAGTGTCTTGTGTAGCATGTGTCTTGTGTAGCAAGACCCTGCAGTATGTGTGTCCTAGTAGCATGTGTTGTCCCAGTAGCATGTGTCTCAGTGCAGCATGTGTCCTGTGTAGCATGTGGTCCTGTGTAGATGTGTCCTGTAGAAGTGTCCTCCACAGCATGTGTCCTGTAGCACGTGTCCTTATCCTGTGCAGCATGTGTCCCAGTAGCATGTGTCCCTGTGCAGCATGTGTCCTCAGTAGCATGTGTCCTGTGTGCAGCATGTGTCCTGTGTAGCATGTGTCCAGTAGCATGGTCCTGTGTAGCATGTGTCTCAGAAAAGTGTCTCAGTAGCATGTGTCCTCTGTAGGCGTCCTGGTGTGTAGCATGTGTCCTTGTGTAGCATGTGTCCTGTGTAGCATGCGTCCTGCAGCGTCCCTGTGTAGCATGGTGTGGTCTCTGTAGTGCTGGTCTCAGTAGCATGCCTGTGTAGAAGTGTCCCAGTAGCATGTGTCCAGGTAGCATGTGTCCTGTGTGGCATGTGTCCTGTGTAGCATGTGTCCTGTGTGCTGTGTCCCAGGCATGTGTGTCTCAGTAGTGTGTCTCATGTAGCATATGTCCCAGCAGTGTGTCCTGTGCAGCATGTGTCCCAGTAGCATGTGTCCCAGTAGCAAGTGTCTGTGCACATGTGTCTCAGCATGTGTGTCCCAGGCAGCATGTGTCTCCTGTGTAGCATGTGTCCAGCATGTGTCCTCCAGTAGTGTGTCTCAGTAGTACGTGTGTCTCTGTAGTAAGTGTCTTGTGTAGCATGTGTCCTTGTTTAGCATGTCTCATGTAGTATGTGTCTTGTAGCAAGTGTCTCATAGTAAGTGTCTTGTTTTAGCATGTCTGTGTAGCATGTGGTCTCTCAGTAGTAAGTGTCCTTGTGTAGCATGTGTCTCCAGCATGTGTCTTCTGTAGTAAGTGTCCTGTGTAGTATGTGTCCCAGATAGCTATGTCCCTTAGCAAGGTCTCAGTAGCAAGGTCCTGTAGTAAGCATCCTGTGTAGCATGTGTCTCTAGCAAGGTCCCAGGCATGTCCTGTCATATGTCTCAGGTAGCATGTATCCTCGTACAGGTGTCTCTGTAGCATGTGTCATGTGTAGCATGTGTCCTGCAGCAGCATGTCCTGTGTAGCATGTGTCCTGTGTAGCAAGTGTCCTAGTAGCATGTGTCCTGTCCCTTGTGTAGCATGTGTCCCAGTAGCATGTGCAGTCCCGCAGCAAGTGTCCCAGCAGTGCCAGTCCTATCCCAGTAGCATATGTGTCCTGTGCAGTGCATGTGTCCTGTCCAGCAGGCACGTGTCCCAGTAGCATGTGTCCCTGTGCAGTATGTGTCCCAGCAGCACGTGTCCTGTCCCCAGTAGCACGTGTCTCAGCAGCAAGTGGTCCCCCAGTAGCATGTGTCTCTGTCCCAGTAGCATGTGTGTCAGCATGGTGCAGCATGTTGTCTCTGCAGCACGTGTCCTGTCCTCAGGCAGTATGTGTCCCAGTAGCAAGTGTCTCTGTAGCAAGGTCTCAGTGTAGCAGTGTGTGTCTCCAGGCATGTGTCTTTGTGCAGCAAGGTCTCTGTGCAGTGGCGTGCAGGCATGTGTCCTTGTGTGTAGCAAGTGCATGTCCCAGTAGCATGTGTCCCAGTAGCAAGTGTCCGTCCTGCAGGCATGTGTGTCCCGTGTAGCGTCCTGTGCAGCATGCTGTCCCGTGCAGCATGTGTCCCAGCAGCATGTGTCCCAGTACATGTCCCGTGCAGCCCCAGACATGTGTCCCTGTGCAAGCAGTCCCAGGCATCGTCCTCCTGCAGCAAAAGTCCTGTAGCATGTGTCCAGTAGCATGTGTCCCAGGCAAGTCCCAGCAGCAAGTGTCCCAGGCAGTACGCGGTCCTCTACACTCCCAGCAGCACGTGTCCTGTCCTGCAGGCACGTGTCCTGTGTAAGGTCCGTAGCATGTGTCCTGTCCCCTGTAGCAGCATGTGTCCTGTAGCATGTGTCCCAGTAGTGTGTCCTGCACATGTGTCCTGTCCTGGTGAGGCATGTGTCTGTAGCAATCTCTGTAGCAAGTGCTCTTGTGCAGCAAGGTCTCTGTAGTAAGTGTCTTCTGTAGTATGTGTCTGTGTAGCATGTGTCTCTGTAGTAAGTGTCTCTGCAGTATGTGTCTGTGTGCAGTGTCTTCTGTAGCATGTGTCTCTCTCTAGTAAGTGTCTTGTAGTATGAGAGTCTTGTAGTAAGTGTCTTCTGTAAGTGTCTTGTGTAGCATGTGTGTCTCAGTATGTGTCTCAGTAGCATGTGTCTCAGTAGTAAGTGTCTGTGTAGTAAGTGTCTTGGTGTAGTAAGTGTTTCTGTAGTAAGTGTCTCTGTGTAGTATGTGTCTCAGGTAGCATGTGTCTTGTAGCATGTGTCTCTCAGTAGTATGTGTCCTGTGTGTAGCATGTGGTCTTGTGTAGCAAGGTCTTGTGTAGTAAGGTCTCTGTAGCAAGTGTCTCTGCAGTAAGTGTCTTGTGCAGTATGTGTCTCAGTAGCATGTGTGTCCAGTAGCATGTGTCCTGTCCTGTGTAGCATGTGTCCTCTGTGTAGATGTCCTGTAGTGCGTCTCAGTAGCATGTGTGTCCTGTGTAGTATGTGTCTCTGCAGCATGTGTCTCAGTAGCATGTGTGTCTCAGTAGCATGTGTCTGTGTAGCATGTGTCCTTGTCTCAGTAGCATGTGTCTGTCTCAGGTAGCATGTGTCCTAGTAGCATGTCTTTGGTAAGTGTCTCAGTAGTAAGGTCTCTGTAGTAAGTGTCTTGTGTAGTATGTGTCTCAGTAGTAAGTGTCTCTCTGTAGTAAGTGTCTTGTGTAGTAAGTGTCTCTGTAGTAAGTGTCTTCTGTAGTAAGTGTCTTGTGTAGTATGTGTCTTGTGTAGTATGTGTCTTGTGTAGTAAGTGTCTTCTGTAGTAAGTGTCTTGTCTTGTGTAGTATAGTGTCTTCTGTAGTA
This sequence comes from Homarus americanus, assembly GCF_018991925.1. Lineage (NCBI taxonomy): Eukaryota > Metazoa > Arthropoda > Malacostraca > Decapoda > Nephropidae > Homarus > Homarus americanus. The sequence goes on from NW_024755578.1 coordinate 111,002, forward strand.
AGTGTCTTTCTGTAGTAAGTGTCTTTTGTGTGTAGCAAATGTTGTGTAGTATGTGTCTTGTGTAGTAAGTGTCTTCTGTAGTAATGTGTCTTGTGTAGTAAGTGTCTTCTGTAGTAAGTGTCTTGTGTAGTAAGTGTCTTCTGTAGTAAGTGTCTTGTCTTGTGTAGTAAGTGTCTCTGTAGTAAGTGTCTTGTGTAGTAAGTGTCTTCTGTAGTAGGAGTGTCTTGTAGTATGTGTCTTGTGAGTAAGTGTCTTCTGTAGTAAGTGTCTTGTGTAGTAAAAAGTGTTTCTGTAAGTAAGTGTCTTCTGTGTAGGAAATTATTTCTGTAGCATGTGTAATGTATTAGTAAAAGTGTCTTCTGTAGTAAGTGTCTTGTGTAGTATGTGTCTTGTGTAGTAAGTGTCTTCTGTAGTAGAGGTGTCTTGTGTAGTATTAATGTTGTGTAGCATGTGTCTTGTGTAGTAAGTGTCTTCTGTAGTATGTGTGTGTGTGTGTGTCTTGTGTAGTAAGTGTCTTGTGTAGTAAGTGTCTTCTGTAGTATTGTCTTCTGTAGTAAGTGTCTTGTGTAGTAAGTGTCTTGTGTAGTAAGTGTCTTTGTGTAGTAAGTGTCTTCTGTAGTATGTGTCTTCTGTAGTGGTGCTTGTGTAGTATGTGTCTTGTGTGTGTGTGTAGTATGTGTCTTGTGTAGTATGTGTCTTGTGTAGCATGTGTCTTGTGTATGTGATGTGTCTTGTGTAGCATGTGTGTCTTGTCTTGTGTAGCATGTGTCTTGTGTAGCATGTGTCTTGTGTAGCATGTTGTCAGCTTAATAGCATGTCTTGTCTTGTGTAGTATGTGTCTTGTGTAGTATGTGTCTTGTGTATGTGTCTTGTCTTGTGTAGCATGTGTTTGTGTAGTATGTCTTGTGTAGTATGTGTCTTGTGTAGTATGTGTCTTATGTAGTATGTGTCTTGTGTAGTATGTGTCTTGTGTAGTATGTGTCTTGTGTAGCCTGTGTCTTGTCTTGTGTAGTATATGTGTCTTGTGTAGCATGTGTCTTGTCTTGTGTAGCATGTGTCTTGTGTGCATGTGTCTTGTGTAGCATGTCTTGTCTTATGTAGTATGTGTCTTGTGTAGTATGTGTCTTGTGTAGCATGTGTCTTGTGTGTGTAGCATGTGTGTATGTAGCATGTGTGTCTTGTGTAGTATGTGTCTTTATTGTGTAGTATGTGTCTTGTGTAGTCATGTGTCTTGTGTAGTATGTGTCTTGTGTAGTATGTGTCTTGTGTAGTATGTGTCTTGTGGTATGTGTCTTGTGTATGTGTTGTGTAGTAAGTGTCTTGTGTAGTAATTGTCTTGTGTAATGTGTCTTCTGTAGTAAGTGTCTTGTGTAGCATGTGTCTTATTTATTAGTACTGTGTATCTGTAGTAGCATGTGTCTGTCTTGTGTAGTATGTGTCTTGTGTAGCATGTGTCTTGTAGCATGTGTCTTGTCTTATGTAGTAAGTGTCTTGTGTAGTATGTGTCTTGTGTAGCATGTGTGTTCTTGTGTAGTATGTGTCTTGTGTAGTATATGTGTCTTGTGTAGCATGTGTCTTGTCTTGTGTAGTATGTGTCTTGTGTAGCATATGTGTCTTATTAGCATGTGTCTGCGTAAGGTGTCTTGTGTAGTATGTCTTGTGTAGTATGTGTCTTGTCTTGTGTAGTATGTGTCTTGTGTAGTAGTGTCTTGTGTAGTAAGTGTCTTGTCTTGTGTAGTGTCTTGTAGTATGTGTCTTCTGTAGTATGTATCTGTCTTGTGTAGTATGTGTATGTATGTGTCTTGTGTAGTATGTGTCTTGTGTAGCATGTGTCTTGTCTTATGTAGCATATGTGTCTTGTGTAGTAAGTGTCTTGTCTTGTGTAGTATGTGTCTTGTGTAGTATGTGTCTTGTGTAGTATGTGTCTTGTGTAGTATGTGTCTTGTGTAGTAAGTGTCTTCTGTAGTAAGTGTCTTGTGTAGTATGTGTCTTGTCTTGTGTAGTATGTGTCTTCTGTAGTATGTGTCTTGTGTAGTATGTGTCTTGTGTAGCATGTGTCTTGTGTAGTATGTGTATTGTGTATATGTCTTGTAGTATGTGTCTTGTCTTGTGTAGTATGTGTCTTGTGTAGTATGTGTCTTGTGTAGCATGTGTCTTGTGTAGTATGTGTCTTGTGTAGTATGTGTCTTGTGTAGCATGTGTCTTGTCTTGTGTAGTATGTGTCTTGTGTAGATGTGTGTCTTGTGTAGCATGTGTCTTGTATTGTATAGTATGTGTCTTGTAGTATGTGTCTTGTCTTGTGTAGTATGTGTCTTGTGTAGTATGTGTCTTGTGTAGCATGTGTCTTTATTAGCATGTGTCTTATGTTAATGTAGTATGTGTCTTGTGTATATGTGTCTTGTCTTGTGTAGTATGTGTCTTTGTAGTATGTGTCTTATGTAGTATGTGTCTTGTGTAGTATATGTCTTGTGTAGTATGTCTTCTGTAGTAAGTGTCTTATAGTAGTATGTGTCTTGTGTAGTATGTGTCTTGTGTAGTATGTGTCTTGTGGTATGTGTCTTGTGTGGTATGTGTCTTGTGTAGTATGTGTCTTGTGTAGTATGTGTCTTGTGTAGTATGTGTCTTCTGTAGTAAGTGTCTTGTATAGTATGTGTCTTGTGTCTGGTGTCTTGTGTAGTATGTGTCTTCTGTAGTAAGTGTCTTTGTAGTATGTGTCTTGTGTAGTATGTGTCTTGTGTAGTATGTGTCTTGTGTAGTATGTGTCTTGTGTAGTATGTGTCTTGTGTAGTATGTGTCTTTTAACTGAGCTATTGTCTTGTGTAATGTGTCTTGTGTAGTATGTGTCTTCTGTAGTAAGTGTCTTGTGTAGTATGTGTCTTGTGTAGTATGTGTGTGTGTAGTATGTGTCTTGTGTAGTATGTGTGTCTTGTGTAGTATGTGTCTTGTGTAGTATGTGTCTTGTGTAGTATGTGTCTTCTGTAGTAAGTGTCTTGTGTAGTATGTGTCTTCTGTAGCAAGTGTCTCAGTATATGTCTTGTGTAGTATGTGTCTTGTGTAGTATGTGTCTGTGTAGTATGTGTCTTGTGTAGTATGTGTCTTGTGTAGTATGTGTCTTGTGGTATGTGTCTTGTGCATGTGTCTTGTGTAGCATGTGTCTTGTGTAGTATGTGTCTTGTGTGTAGTATGTGTCTTGTGTAGTATGTGTCTTGTGTAGTATGTGTCTTCAGTATGTGTCTTGTGTAGCATGTGTGTCTTGTCTTGTGTAGTATGTGTCTTGTGTAGTATGTGTCTTGTGTAGTATGTGTCTTGTGTAGTATGTGTCTTGTGTAGCATGTGTCTTGTGTAGTATGTGTCTGTGTATGTGTCTTGTGCAGTATGTCTTAGCATGTGTCTTGTGTAGTATGTGTCTTGTGTAGTATGTGTCTTGTGTAGTATGTGTTCTAGTATATTGTATGTGTCTGTGTAGTATGTTGCTGGTAAGATTACACACACACACACACACACACACACACACACACACACACACACACACCTCCTCTCTTACCTCCTCCTCTCCTTCCCCACCTGCTCTCCCTCTTCCCCATCTATTAATATCTTTGTATTTATCAACCCATCTATTCATCTCCCTCTCTCCTCCTCTCTCCTCCTCTTCCTCCTTCCCTATCCACCTTCTTCACTTACCTCCTCCTCCTCCCTACCATCTCTCTCCTTCCTCTACATTCCTCCTCACGTTTCTCTCCCCTCACTACCAATCTCCCTCTCCCTAGCAACGGGTTTGTAGTAACACAGTGACAAATGGATCCCTTGATGGGTATGAACTCTGCCGTAGAGAGAGAGAGAGAGAGAGAGAGAGAGAGAGAGAGAAAAAAGAAGAGTACAACTTGACCACAATACTCCGGGGCCGCTAATGATAAGGAATGAGCCGTTGTGCTGTTCCTGGGAGACCAAGCTAAGAAGTTGTTGAAGCTGTTTGAAGCTGGGGTGAAGGGCTGAGGTAGCTATGGGTACACGGGGTGAAGCCACGGGGTGAAGGGCTGAGGAAGCTATGGGGTGAAGCTATAGGGTGAAGCTATGGTGTGAAGCTGTTGGGAGAAGTTATGGGGTGAATCTACAGAGTGAAGCTATGGGGTGTTATATCCACTGTCCATCCGTTCGTCCGTCCGTGTTTGGTGTCCGTGCTCTAACTTAACTTCTACTCGGTGGATTAACGTGGAACTTGGTCCGTAGATACAAACTGGACCAAGGACGACACCTATTGATTACCGGTCCACTGGGTTGAACCATCTCCCTTTGACACAGTTTCCAAATAATGACCCCAAGAATATAACTTATTTCCTGCTCCTTGTATGTCAATCAACTCTGGCACAAATATACTCCTCAGGTGTCAAGGAGGACGTGGTTTGACTTTTGGACACCTGGAGCGATGTCCTGTTTGTGTTTTTCCGTCTGTTATTTATGTCCTAAAACTGAGTCTTCGCTCTTGATGTATTCCACCTCGTCCTCCACCTGTAACTCGTCCTCCACCTGGTCTTCTACCTCACCCTCCACCTCCTACACCTTGACTCCATCCAGGGTACTGAACGTTCACCAGGTGCCCTCTACCTACCTGGGGGCCTCAACGCTGAAGAAGGCCAGAACGGTGGGAAATAAATCTCTCTCTCTCTCATGAAACAGAAGGGAGAGACAGGCATAAGAAAAGGAACTCATTATTCCTGTCAATCACTATAAACTTATACATTTTGTCCCACCTAACCTAACCTAGAATCTAACCTAACCCAACGTGAGTCAAATTCATCTCAGTGTTATGTTACAAGTGACGGTAGATGTACCAGCTGGCCCAAACACTTCATCTCTTCAGTATTTGAGTGTTGTGAAGACCTGCCCCCGGTCACACGTAAACCCTCAAGTGAGAGATCTCTGAGTAAAAGGTAATGTTTCTTAGGAGCACACAGCCAGGGGTGGGTTGGGTTAGTCTTCTGTTTGGCTATGGGTGAAATAGTAATGTTATAGAGTTGGCCTTTACCATCTCATTATTGTGTGTGTGTGTGTGTGTGTGTGTGTGTGTGTGTGTGTGTGTGTGTGTGTGTGTGTGTATCTTGTGTGTGGAGTCAAATTCACGACCAGAATTTAAATCGCACCATTTTGAATATTACCACCTCACTGCCTCATTACCACCACCACATACCACACTACACACCCTCGATGCCACACCCCACACCACCACAGCCACACAGCCACCTACCAGGGACCAGGTGTTGCTTTACGCTACCTGGCCACCATCACCACCTGGTTCTTCTCCTGGTAACTGTAACCTAGAGTAGTTCTGGCCTCTCTCTCTCTCTCTCTCTCTCTCTCTCTCTCTCTCTCTCTCTCTCACGTGTGGTCCGTGTCTCTACCCGGCTGATCCTACAGTTGGTGAGACAAGAAAACAAAATGACAAGACGACCACAACCAACACCCCTGACGCTGCTCACTGAGGGGGAGGGGGCGGAGGGGGGTGGAGGGTGGGATGGAGGAGAGGGAGATGAGGGAAGAGGGAGGGAGAAGGGACGAGGTGGGGGGAGGGAGGGGTGGAAGAGGTGGGGGGAAAAGGAAGAAAGGGGAGGAAGAGAAGGTGGAGAAACGAAGAGGGAAGAAGGAGGAGGAAACGAAGGAAGAAGGAGGGGGAAGAAGGAAGGGAGGAGGGAAGAAAGAAGGCGGAGGGAAGGAGGAAACGAGGGAAGACTGGAGGAGGAGGAGAAAAGAGTTGTGTGTGTGTGTTTTTTCATTTTCGAATTAATTTTTTGCAACATCCTTCAGGATATGAAGAGCCTCATTCACACACCACAACACACACACACGAGGTCACCTGGTCTATCTCACTCTTTAAGAACATAAAAAAGATAAATAAATAAATTGAGCATCACTGTGTATAATCTCTCACCATCAACGCCGCCCACGCCTCCTCCCCCTCCTTCCCTCCCTCCTTCCTCCTTCTCTCCTCCCCCTCCTTCTCTCCCTCCCTCCTTCCCTCCCCTCCCTCCTTCCCTGGGTCTGGTGGCGATTCTACGACCTGTCCCCCTCCTCCCCTCCCCACCAGGCAAGTTAAGCAGCACAGGCACATTCAGGTACCCCCACCCCTCCCCACCCACTCATACATCGTCATACGCATATACGATCACATAAGGTATAGTTATATATGATGAGACGCGACACACGCCTACACGCTCATATAAGACGTGCTAGTGAATCCCGAAGGCCTGACATCCTATTAAGGGCGGCGCGGATACAGCATACTGTTGACTAAGCCTTTTTCAGGTATACCAGGAGGTAGTATGGTTGGCACTGCAATGGACAGCCTTTATTCCTCACCATCTGTAAAGGTAGGTACTAATTCACAGCTGGGTGAGTTAGGGGTGCCCTGGGAGCGAACGAGCGACATCAAGAATAGGAGTTGAGCGCTGTGTCCACTCAGCCACCGCACTCTTGTATTTAAGGCATCGGCATACACTGTAAGGTGCACACATACACGAGCATACAGGAAATACACACACACACACACACACACACACACACACACACACACACACACACACACACACACACACACACACACACTGTTGAGTCAAAATCGTTACTTCATTAACCAATCAAAACGCGATGCAGCAGAGACAAGAGCTGTGATTGGACACTGAATCGTACATTATCATACACCTGTTATACACGTACACAGTATTAAACTTACATGGTCATACACATATACACTCATACACAGTCATACAAACAAACAATCATGCACATAATTATCATGTCATACAAACTGTCATAACAAACATACAGTCACAGTATATACTTTACAGACAGTCATACAAACATACACACATCACTACCCCGTCACCTCACTACAGGTTCACCGCCAGGAACAAATTACGACAGCTACGCCAGACGAACGCTCGCCAGTATGGTGGGCTATGGTCACTGACGGAGGTGTTCCTGATAACTAAAATCCACAGATGGTAAACAAACAGACCTGACATTACCAGTGAGGCAGGGGGGGAAGAGGTGGAGGGGGAGGTAGAGGAGGAGGTGAGGAAGGAGGTGGAGGAGGGTAGGAAGGGGGAGGTGGAGGAGGGAGTGAGAAGGAGGTGGAGGGAGGTAGGAGGGAGGTGGAGGGAGATAGGAAGGGGGAGGTGGAGGGTAGGAAGGGGAGGTGGAGGAGGAGGGTAGGAAGGGATGTGGAGGGGAGGAGGTAGGAAGGGGGGAAGGTGGAGGGTGGGAGGTGGAGGGAGGAGGTAGAAAGGGGGATGTGGAGGGAGGTGGAGGAGGGTAGGAAGGAGGTGTAGGAGGAGGATAATGGGTGGGGGAAGAATGAGGTTGGGAGGGGAAGGAGGAGGGAAGGAAATGGGTGGGCAAGGAAGAGGTTGGAAGACGTGGGAGGAAATGGGTAGTGGAAATAGGTAGGAAGGTGGAGAAGTGGGAGGGAGGAAAAAGGGTGGACGCGAGAACTTCTCTGACTGACTCCTTAACTAAGACTTTTGATAGATTCTTCAAGGTTCACGAGCGAGTTGTAATTATTCGGTCCACATGAAATTTAGGAACCTCCGCTTAAACACCCTAACCAAACCAAACCTAACCTAACCTAACCCTAACCTAACCTAACCTAACCTAACCAAAGCCAAACCTAACCCAACTAACCTAATCTAACCTAACCTAACCAAACCTAACTAACCTAACCAAGCCAACCTAACCTAACCAACCTAACCTAATCTCTACCTTAACCACAACCTAACCAAAACAAGACAGCTTTCACCAGCAATCAACCAGTCACCTTCCTCAGCCACAAGTGGATGCCAGATAGACACCACCAAGTGTTCAGGAATTTATGGTCATAACTGTACATGTTTATGTTAGATCGATGATGGTGGTGACTCTCTCTCTCTCTCTCTCTCTCTCTCTCTCTCTCTCTCTCTCTCTCTCTCTCTCATTATCTCTCTTTAATTCTGCCATTCTTTTTCTCTCTCTTCTTCGCTCTCATATTCCATCTCACTCTTCCTTTCTAGTCTCTCTCTATCTCTCTCTTCTTCTCTCTCTCCTCTCCTCTCTCTCTCTCTCTCTCTCTCTCTCGTTCTCTAACTCTATCTCTCATATTCTCTCTCTCTCTCTCTCTCTCTCTCTCTCTCTCTCTCTCTCTTCTTGGATCAGATTCTCGGAAAAAATGGTAAGTTAAGTTTTTTTTCCGTAAGTGGTACTGGGAAAATGCATCTCACTGACTCACTTCATCAAGGACACCAACACAAGATTCTCAAAGGCTCAGCCGTTTAGAATTACTCTTAACTAATGATACACGAATTAGATTGACTGTCTGACTCATTGACTTAGTGACTGACTGACTGACTTAAACTGACTGACTGACTAGACAATGACCATGACAATGACTGACTGACTGACTGAATGACTTAATGACTGACTGACTGACTGACTGACAATATGACTGACTGACTGACTGACTGACTGAATGACTTAATGACTGACTGAATGACTTAATGACTGACTGACTGACTGACTGACTGAATGACTGACTGACTGACTGACTGACTGCCGTAATTCACACCTTCCCTTCACCTGGAGCCTTGAGGACACAATTAAGGGGTTCACTTAAACTATGAGTTAAAATAATAGTTAACGAGGGATCATGGTTGTGTAGAAACAGTCATTAGATCTGATGATGATTAGGCAGCCTCGCTTATTTCACCTGATGATTACACACTATTGCTCGTCTAAGGAAACCTAATGAAGCCTAACCTAGCCTAATCTAACCTAACTTGACCTAACCTAACCTAACTTGACCTGACCTGACCTGACCTGACCTAACCTAACCTAACCCTGACCTAACTAACCTAACCTTACGACCTGACCTGACCTGACCTAACCTAACCTAACCCTTCCTAACAACCCTGCTTGACCTGACCTGACTGACCCTACTTCGTGACCCTACCAAACCTAGCCTAACTAGAACTAACCTGACCTCTACCTGACCTGCCTGGCCCAACCAAACCTAACTAGAACTAAACCTAACCTAACCGGAGGTGCCTAATCTTCATGTAACCCAAAACTGCTTTAGTAGGTGGCGGAGCGGTTACCATGCTCCACTAAGGAGACTACCCAATTACTATCCGGTTAAGCAGTATTAGTAGTCTACCAGCCAGAGACTAGAGGAGAATAACTGTCCTCGTTCCACCTGTCCTCGCTCCACCTGTCCTCACCTGTCCTCGCTCAACTGCCTCGCTCCACCTGTCCTCGCTCCACCTGTCCTCCGCTCCTGTCCTCGCTCAACCTGTCCTCACTCAACCTGTCCTCGTTCAACTGTCCTCGCTCAACCTGTCCTCGCTCACCTGTCCTCGCTCCCTGTCCTCGCTCCACCTTGTCCTCCTCCACCTGTCCTCGCTCCACCTGTCCTCGCTCCACCTGTCCTCGCTCAACCTGTCCTCGCTCCACCTGTCCTCGCTCACCTGTCCTCCTCAACCTGTCCTCGCTCAACCTGTCCTCGCTCAACCTGTCCTCCGTTCAACCTGTCCTCGCTCCCTGTCTCCGCTCAACCTGTCCTCGCTCAACCTGTCCTCACTCAACCTGTCCTCGCTCCTGTCCTCGCTCAACCTGTCCTCGCTCAACCTGTCCTCGCTCAACCTGTCCTCGCTCAACCTGTCCTCGCTCAACCTGTCCTCGCTCAACCTGTCTCGCTCAACCTGTCTCGCTCAACCTGTCCTCCGCTCAACCTGTCCTCCGCTCCACCTGTCCTCGCTCCACCTGTCCTCGCTCAACCTGTCCTCGCTCAACCTGTCCTCGCTCAACCTGTCCTCGTTCAACCTGTCCTCGCTCAACCTGTCCTCGCTCGATCCACATGACTAGACAGCCTCTTAACTACCCCTTAGTGACCTTGCTAACACGAGAGCCATTAGAGGTCCACACAGTCATCCTGTCATCTGTATCTCCCTGAAACTGTTACATACACAACAACAACATAAACAAAAACAATAATAAAAACAAGAGTAACAAAAACAGTAATAACAACAACAACAATAACAACAACAACAGCAACAACAACAACAATAAAACCGTATAATGGAGTCACACATTTGGCTTCAGGTTTCAATGTGTTTGACCCAAGTTGTCTGAACACTGGCGGGTCGATGTGGGGTGAAACTTAGAGTCATTTAGGTAGAGAACAGAGGTAAAGTGGACCAGTTTTAACAGTCACTGGACCGGGGTGAGGGGAGAGGCACAGTTACTGGACCAGGGTGAGGGAGAGGCACAGTTACTGGTCAAGGGTGAGGGGAGGCACAGTTACTGGTCCAGGGTGAGGGGAGAGCCACAGTCACTGGACCGGGGTGAGGGGGAGGCACAGTTACTGGTCAGGGTGAGGCGTCCGGTGGAGGCTAACTGGTCAGGGTGAGGGGAGAGGCCACATCACTGGTCCAGGGTGAGGGAGAGGCACAGTCACTGGTCCAGGGTGAGGGGAGGCCACAGTTACTGGTCCAGGGTGAGGGGGAGGCCACATCACTGGTCAGGGTGGGAGGCCACAGTCACTGGTCAGGGTGAGGGAAGAGGCTACAGTCACTGGTCAGGGTGAGGGGGCGCACAGTACTGGTCCAGGGTGGGGAGAGGCCAGTCACTGGTCAGGGTGAGAGGCACAGTTACTGGTCCAGGGTGAGGAGGCCACGGTCACTGGTCAGGGTGAGGAGGCCACAGTCACTGGACCAGGGTGAGGAGAGGCCACAGTCACTGGTCCAGGGTGAGGAGAGGCCACAGTCACTGGTCAGGGTGAGGGAGCTACAGTCACTGGTCAGGGGAAGAGACATCACTGGACCAGGGGTGAGGGGAGGCCCCGAGGCACAGTCACTGGTCAGGGTAGAGGAGAGGCCACAGTCACTGGTCCAGGGGTGAGGGGAGAGGCACAGTTACTGGTCCAGGGTGAGGGAGAGGCCAGTCACTGGTCCAGGGTGAGGAGAGGCCACAGTCACTGGACCAGGGTGAGGGAGAGGCCACAGTCACTGGACCAGGGTGAGGGGAGAGGCCAGTCACTGGTCCAGGTGAGGAGGCACAGTCACTGGTCCAGGGTGAAGGGAGAGGCCACAGTCACTGGACCGGGGTGAGGGAGGCACAGTCACTGGTCCAGGGTGAGGGGAGGCCAGTCACTGGTCCAGTGAAGGGGAGAGGCCACAGTCACTGGACCGGGGTGAGGGGAGAGGCATGTCACTGGTCCAGGGGTGAGGGGAGAGGCCAGTCACTGGACCGGGGTGAGGGGAGAGGCAGTCACTGGACCGGGGTGAGGGGAGAGGCACAGTTACTGGTCCAGGGTGAGGGGAGAGGCCAGTCACTGGTCCAGGGTGAGGGGAGGCCACAGTCACTGGTCCAGGGTGGGGAGAGGCCACAGTCACTGGACCGGGGTGAGGGAGAGGCACAGTCACTGGACCGGGGTGAGGGGAGAGGCACAGTTACTGGTCCAGGGTTAGGGGAGAGGCC
>NW_024755578.1:127500-160000 GCF_018991925.1 Homarus americanus
CCCCCAGCACAGCCTCACAGTTCAGGGGATCACAGCCACAACTATCAGGGTCTGGCCACAATATACGGTACTCGGGTGTTCGCCCTCGGCAACTCCCGCTGAGCTATTGATATTAAAAGTCGTATAACGAATATAAACCCTGGGGGCAGGGTGGGCTTACACACACACACACACACACACGCAAGCACGCACACACACGCACGAACGCACGCATACATGCACACACACACACACACACGGAACCAGTGTTAAACAGAGGTGAACAGTGCTTAAGTCAGTGAGAACAACTCAACAGTAACAATCGTACCCAAGTTAACCTTCACACAGTGAGGTCCCAGGTACCCAGTGATAACGGCCCCGCGAGACCCAACAACAACCACCGATGTGTTAATCCGTCTACGATAGGAAGGCCTGGGACCAAACCTCACTCATATAACACCATCTGTGAGGGAATTACTACACCACATGTCCCTCATAACACCATATGTGAGGGAATTACTACACCACGTCAAGTCCTCATCACACCATCTGTGAGGAAAATTACACCACGTGAGGTCCCTCATAACACCATCGTGAGGGAATTACTACACCACGTCAGGCCCCTCATAACACCATCTGTGAGGGATTACACCACGTGATGCCCTCATAACACCATCTGTGAGGACTACACCACGTGAGGCCCTCATAACCATCTGTGAGGTAATTACTACACCACGTGAGGTCCCTCATAACACCATCTGTGAGGTAATTCACACCACGTGAGGTCCCTCATAACACCATCTGTGAGGGAGTTACTACACCACGTGAGGCCCCTCATAACACCATCTGTGAGGTAATTACTATACCACGTGAGGTCCCTCATAACACCATCTGCGAGGAATTACTACACCACAAGGCCCTCATAACACCATCTGCGAGGGAATTACTACACCACGCCAGGTCCTCATAACAACATCTGAGGGAACTACTACATCACGTGAGTTCCTCCTAACACCATCTGGGAGGGAGTTACTACACTACGAGTTTGCTGTTCAACACCTACATTAATCTGTATGTTCACTGTATGTTCCTTTACCTTTCTAATGAAGGCTTTTGTTAAACCACCAATGTATGTAATAAGTCATTTATGTCCAATGTATATTTTCAACTTCGCTGCAGAACTTTTTCAATAAACCGTTAATTATTATTATTATTATTATTATTATTATTACACAACACGTACACGTACGTAACCATACACACACACACACACACACATAAGCACGTACGCATGCACACACACACTACTACTAGTACTACTTTGCTGTCACTTGGACTTGAGTATGACAATCATCCAGCTACGATAAAATGATACGAGTTATTAAGGATGTCACCTGCGTTGGTAAGCTCTGAGGTGACTAGAGCGGCCCCATACGGGACCGGCAGGGTCGTCCACAGATGTTGCACGTGTGGAGGGCTCCATCTAGTGAGGGAGGAGCAGCGGCAGCATCTATCCGGCACTGGCGCTTGTCTTGGGCTAACTCGAAAGTTTTGACACCTGTTCGTGTGGTGCTCCTCCAAGCGTTAAGGCGTGGAGCAATCGACTCCCAGGTGAGGGGTCACTAAAGTTCCCCTGACGTCACGATGTTATCCTTGACATCATAACTCAATGACGTACGATGACCCCAAAACAAAACAACAACATTAGAGCTCACCTTGACTTTAACCCCTGAATACCGTGACCCAAGACGCAGTGAAATATTGACCTGGGCTCATTAATACCTCTCAGAGACGAGTCACGTGTTAGTTCCCACCACCAGGATGATCAGGGGTCGTAAGTTAACTTTTTCCCCTTAAGTGGATAAGAGGATGCGTCCGGCTCACTTAAGCGTTCATAAAAAAGCCGGATTATCGCATTTTTCACTTAACTCAATATGTGAGAACGTATAGAACAGTTCACTTGGACCACGACACAAACAGTCATTTTCAGGGGCTTCAATGTTAATGTATATTTTCTTAACTTAACCTTAAACTAATTAACTCTAACCTAACCTCGCCTTAACTTTAACCTAACCTAACCTAACCTAACCTAACTAACCTAACCTAACCTAACCTTAACCAAACCTTATCTACCTTTAACCTAATCAAACTAACATAACCTAACCATAAAGCAAACCAAATCGAACCTTAACAAAAGCTAACCTTAACCTAACCTAACCTAACATATGACGTACAGATATGACAACTTAGACGTACAGACATGACAGCTAAAACGTAGAGACATGACAGCTAAGACGTAGAGACATGACAGCTAAGACGTAGAGACATGACAGCTAAGACGTAGAGACATGACAGCTAAGACGTAAAGACATGACAGCTAAGACGTAGAGACATGACAGCTAAGACGTAGAGACATGACAGCTAAGGCAATAGAGACATGACAGCTAGACGTAGAGACATGACAGCTAAGACGTAGAACATGACAGCTAAGACGTAGACATGACAGCTAAGACGTAGAGACATGACAGCTAAGACGTAGAGACATGACAGCTAAGACGTAAGAATATGACAGCTAAGACATTAGAGACTATGACAGCTTAAGACGTAGAACATGACAGCTAAGACAGTAGAACATGACAGCTAAGACGTAGAGACATGACAGCTAAGACGTAAGAATATGACAGCTAAGACGTAGAACATGACAGCTAAGACGTAGAAATATGGCCAGCTAAGACGTAGAGACATGACAGCTAAGACGTATTAGAGACATGACAGCTAAGACGTAGAGACATGACGAAAGCTAAGACGTAGAACATGACAGCTAAGACGTAAGAGATATGACAGCTAAGACGTAGAGACATGACAGCTAAGACATTATTAGAGACATGACAGCTAAGACGTAGAGACATGACAGCTAAGACGTAGAGACATGACAGCTAAGACGTAGAGACATGACAGCTAAGACGTAGAGACATGACAGCTAAGACGTAGAGACATGACAGCTAAGACGTAGAGACATGACAGCTAAGACGTAGAGACATGACAGCTAAGACGTAGAGACATGACAGCTAAGACGTAGAGACATGACAGCTAAGACGTAGAGACATGACAGCTAAGACGTAGAGACATGACAGCTAAGACGTAGAGACATGAGCCCAGCTAAGACGGCTAGAACATGACAGCTAAGACGTAGAACATGACAGCTAAGACGTAGAACATGACAGCTAAGACGTAGAGACATGACAGCTAGACGTAGAGATATGACAGCTAAAAGACATGAGAACTATGACAGCTAGGCAATGAGAGACATGACAACTAAGACGTGAACATGACAGCTAAGACGTAGAACATGACAGCTGGCAATAGAGACATGACAGCTAAGACGTAAGACATGACAGCTAAGACGTGAGACATGACAGCTAGACGTGAAAGAAGACCCTGATTGACCTTGGCTCTTGTGAGATACACTGTATTAATATTTGATCTAATCTCTCTCTCATGACTATAATCTCCTCAGTTACCCCTCACTTGTTATCCTCCCTATTCCTCCCCCATCTTCCCCCCTCTCATAGCCTCACCCCTCCCCCTACACATACTCATAAGGACGTGCTTAATCTACTATGACAAGTTGACAACCACATAACACCTATTTCGGAATAAATGAAGGGGAGGGGAAGGAGGAGGAAAGGGGTGAAGGGGAGGAGATATAAGGTGAGGGAGTGGGGAGGCAGGTGAGAGGGTTGGTCCCAGGTACACACACACTACAGTATGTTCACCTCTCGACCATCATAACACCCGCTGTCTCATTCAGCCTCTTAAACCACATCTTAAGACTACAGTAGTTTAACCCGGGCTCTTACTACATTCTTACTCCTCGGTTTAACCCATTTTAAAATCAAGCTTAAACCTGTTGACTGCTGGGTAAAACACGTGGTTTAGTCAATCTCTTACCAAATGGTGATGTGTAAAACCATACAGGTACCTGGAGTCACACAGTTTTTACACCTGGGTTAATTAAAACATCTCCTCCCCGGACAACCTTCACTTAAACCCTTAACTGTGTTTTAACAGGAGTGAAGCCCCGGGTTAACTTGGTCTAACACAGTGAAAACGACGATCATGTCTGAGATTAGTTGATGCTGGCCAGGTGAGGAAGACAGGTAGGGTGAGGAAGACAGGTGAGGGGAGGAAGGTGAGGTACAGGTGAGGGGTGAGGAAAACAGGTGAGGAAGACAGGTAGAGGAGGAAGACAGGTAGAGTGGGAGGAAGACAGGTGAAGAAGACAGGTGAGGTGAGGAAACAGGTGAGGGTGAGGAAAACAGGTAGGAGTGAGGAAGACAGGTGAGGAAGACAAGACAGGTGAGGGTGAGTCAAGGTTCAGGTAACTCCCAGGAGTAAACTCAGGTGACAGGTGGGCGTGTGTGTGTGAGCCGGGATTAAGAGGGCAGGTAGTCCCCAGAGCAGACAACCACCACCACCACCACCACCACTAAGACTACCACTACCTCCACCACCACCACCACCACCACCTACCACCTACCACCACCCCACCACCACCACACCACCACCACCACTCAAGACTACCACCACCCACCACCACCACCACCACCACCACTAAGACTACCACTACCCACCACCACCACCACCACCACTAAGACTACCACTCACCTCCACCACAAACCACCACCACCACCACTAAGACTACCACTACCTCCACCACCACCACCACCACACCACCACCAAGACTACCACTACCTCCACCACCACCACCACCACCACTACTACCTCAATCACCACTACCACTACTACCTCCTGCTCCTCCACCACCACTACTAGGAGAATGGTGGCTTGGGGTGTTAACCCAACCTAACCCTACCTGACTTAACCTATCTAACCTTCCTGACTTAACCCAACCTAACCTAACCAAACGTAACGTAACCTAATTTCACCTATCACAGATACACCTAACCTAACCCAACCTAACCTAACCTAACCTAACCTAACCTAACCTTCAGGTGAAATAAATTGGGATGTCTTATCTTCAGGTAAACTCTTGTCCTCCTTCACTAACTTAACAATAAAAACAAAGACCCCTCACACACACACACACACACACACACACACACACACACACACACACACACACACATACACACACACACACACACACACACACACACACACACACACACACACACACACACACACACACACACACACACACACACACACACACACACACACACACACACACACACACACACACACACACACACACACACACACACACACACACACACACACACACACACACACACACACACACACACACACACACACACACACACACACACACACACACACACACACACACACACACACACACACACACACACACACACACACACACACACACACACACACACACACACACACACACACACACACACACACACACACACACACACACACACACACACACACACACACACACACACACACACACACACACACACACACACACACACACACACACACACACACACACACACACACACACACACACACACACACACACACACACACACACACACACACACACACACACACACACACACACACACACACACACACACACACACACACACACACACACACACACACACACACACACACACACACACACACACACACACACACACACACACACACACACACACACACACACACACACACACACACACACACACACACACACACACACACACACACACACACACACACACACACACACACACACACACACACACACACACACACACACACACACACACACACACACACACACACACACACACACACACACACACACACACACACACACACACACACACACACACACACACACACACACACACACACACACACACACACACACACACACACACACACACACACACACACACACACACACACACACACACACACACACACACACACACACACACACACACACACACACACACACACACACACACACACACACACACACACACACACACACACACACACACACACACACACACACACACACACACACACACACACACACACACACACACACACACACACACACACACACACACACACACACACACACACACACACATCATCAAAGTCATCATAACACAACCTTACATAAGTCTGAACTCCGCCTACTTCCCGGTTAATGTTGTGGTGTGTCGCCCTGCACAGGATGCAAGGAGGTGCACAACAAACTAACTCACGGTGTCTGTGGAGGGGGGAGGATCTGGTACGTGGGGAAGGGAGGTGAGGAGGAGGGGAAGAGGAGGAGGGATGTAGAGGAGGAGGAGAGAAAGAGAAGAGAGGAGATGAAAGGGATGAAGAAGGACGTGAGGAATGCAGGAAAGGAGGTGAGGAAGGTCTAGGTTACATGGGCGTGACGGATGCAGCCAGTGTGGGAGGTGACGTCACAACATATTGCCCTGACCTCCAGTGACGCATGAGGGGTCACGAGGTGGGGGGCAAGGTCATGGTGGTGAGGGACGAGGAATCAAAGGACTCACTCATGGGGTGCGTAAATTGGATTTTTGGGGGTGGAGGGGGGGGTATGTAGGGAGGAGGGGGAGGAGGGGGAGGGAGAGGGAGGATTACGAAGAGGGGGGAAGAGGAGGAGAATGTGTTAAACATGCAATGAAAACGAACAGAGATACTAAACACACAGAGGCGCACGAGCGGTCTTGATACATACAAATATACGCACACACACACACACACACACACATTTGAGAGTAATTATATACAGCCAACAGTAGACCAATTAAGGTGACGTCTGCCCCGCCTCACACTGTCAGGTGTAGATAACACTAATTTCACCTGATCCAACCTAACCTAATCCAACCCAATCTAACTTAATCTAACCCAACCCAGCCCAACCCGACTTAACCTAAACCAACCCAATCTAACTTAAACTAACCCATCCCAACCTAACCCAACCCAACCTAACCTAACCTAACCCACCCCACCTAACGTCATCTAACCAATGACAATGTTGAGTACAATCTAGGACTGTCAAACAGAACCTTAAAAACTGTAATCAAAAAAGAACTTGTTGATGAATTTGAAGCCAGTAGACAAGTGCAAACAGGCACTAGTCGATCCATTGTTTACCATGAAGAGATGTATCAAGTGAAACATGTATATGGAGCAAGTAACAAGATCACTAGATTACAAGATGTTGTTACCGCTAGATTAAGGTTAGGATATAAGTACCTTTGGCAGTATGTTCCTCAAGCAGATGTAAACAAGACTAAATGTAAAGTGTGTGGCCAGACATATGGCCACACACTCCAACACTACGTCTTAGACTGTGTGAAGATAGAACCTATTAGGGACAGGTCCAAGCACACTGTGTATACAATGGCACAGCACTTTATCTCTGATGACAAGATAGCTGATATACTGTACTAAGGCTGTATCCACACTTGGCATCTAGTACCTAATCAAAATTCTTTGTACCGACTTCAAAATTCTTTGTACCGACTTAAACAAACAATGTACTGGAAATACTCTGTAACATTCATTGCCATAATATCCTGATCACTGGGGTCTGATAAACACCCTTGTGACCTATACTCTGTAATCCTTTTTGCGCTACCGCTCAAAGGATGAGTATGGGGTGCACAATGAACTAGCTGCTGTCCGCGGCAAAATTCAAAATTCAAAAAATTCCTTTTCTAATGTAACTTAACCCGACGCAATGCAACCTAACCTAACCTAACCTAGCCTAACCTAACCTAACGTTAATTACATAGGAAAAGTTTGTAATAAGAAGTGAGTTTTCTGCACACTGTCCTGCACACACGAGGACTGCAACAGATTGGAAATACTACCTATCGCAAAGCCGCCCACCTTGTTGCTGCTGACTCTTCTCAACTGTTTCAAGATGCTGGAAAACTTAAAACTTTGCTGGTGTATGAGGAGACAACCTCCTCCCTTGCTCCTCCTCCTATTCTTCATCTGCATCTTCCAACACCCTCTTCTGTTCCTTCTTCCTCCTCTTCCAACATCATCACCTTTTTCTTCCTCCTCCTTCTCTAACACCTTCTTCTTATTCGTCATTCTTCTCCTCCTCCCCATAAACCCCCTTTTTCTTCCTCCTTCAACACCCCCTTCTCCCTCCTCCTCCTCCTCCTCCTCCTCCTAGTCCTCCCTCTCCCTCTCCTCTAGCGTCCCCACCACTCCTCCCCCTCTATGTCCCTCATTCCTCCTCCTCTCTAGCGTCCCTTACCTCTCCTCCTCTAGTGTCTTCCCAGCCCCCCACTCCCCTTTCTTAGAGTCCCCACCCCTCCTCCTGCACCACCATAACAGCATCACTCGGCTGGAAGTTTCCAACAACTGATATAAAACTACCAACTACACCGCTGACACCTGAGTGGGGAGCACGTATACGGCCCAAACCAACACCTGTGATATAACTTACCTTGAGCATAGGAGTTTAAGAGGAGGGGGAAGAGGTGCTGAGGGCTTTATGGGGGGAGGAGGAAAGGGAGGGCTTTATGGGGAAGGGGAGGTGCGAGGGCTGGCGGGGAGGGGAGGGGTGTTGAGGGCTTATTGGGAGGGGGTGCTGAGGGATTGCGGGGGAGGAAGAGGGGGTGCTGAGGGCTTTATGGGGGAGGGGGAGAGGGTGTTGATGACTTTATGGGGAGGGGGGAGGGGCACTAGGAACTTTACGAGGACGCAGAATGGAAAGACGTTAACTTACCCAGCAGTACCTCTTCATACTATAAGCACCACTCAAATATTAAAATTGCAGGTGGTTCAAAATGAAGCCCTAAGATTCGTCACAGGTGAAAGATACTCCTTCACCAGAACCACAGCCGAGATACATAGAGACCTGGGAATAAAACCCATCAACCAGCAGCTGCACACCCTGGCCAGCAAAGTCTGGCAAAAGATAGAACGATCAGAGCAAGAACTCCTTCAAAGACTCCCACCAGACAACGACAACAACCATACATGGTTCCCAAAAAGTTACCAAATCTCAAAAGGTCCATTACCACCCCCGATCTACACGTCCAGGCAATAGACAACCTCCCTAGACCAGCATCCGCCAGTAGGGTCAGCTGAATATGAAATAAGGCCCTCAAAACACCCATATATGGGACAAGGTAGGATGTCTAGTGCCTGTACCGACAGACAATAACTAACCCATGACATAACCCTAATACACTATTAGCTTAGCTAGGCGGTCAGCCCGCCCTCTCTTACCTCCTACTAAATTTCGTCAATTTCCGAACTATAACTTCCTTCCCCCACCTCTAATCTTCTTTCACCCCTCCTTTCTCTACCAAAAAAAAAATGGAAAGACGATGATTGAAGGAAAGGAGAAAGGGGACGCCAAGGTTTGTAGGAGGAGGGACGACGATGACTTTAAGGGAGGAGTGAGAGGAAGAATATACAGTAATCCTAGACGCGTATCATCTATAGAGTTAGACAGTGACCTTCATGCGTGACCCCTGACCTTGGCAACCTAAAGGGGATATTTTTACCAAACATGACTATGGCAGGTCTTGTAGAACACACACACACAGAGACACACACACACGGTCTCCTCTCCATCATACACTCACCCCCCTCCCTACCATCATACATTCGACACACATCTTAAAATAATCCAATAAAAACTTGTCTTTATCCAACAATTGTCTCAGCAGTTGGAAAATTAGTTATACCAGACAGGAAAAAAACTGTCCAAAACTGTCCTAAAAATTGTCATAAGACGCCAGCATTGTGGTCGTTGTCATGCGAGAGTGACAGCAAACTTCGCACGTGTTGTAAACTAATTAGCTCTTTCTCACGGCCCTGGAGCACCACCTTGGGACTGTACCTGTGATGATGTTTCTAACTTTATTTATACCAGTTTGTTTCTGTGGGTGGTGGAGGGAGGCCGGGCAGGTGGTGGTGGTGGAGGGAGGCCGGGCAGGTGATGGTCCAATGGTCCTTTGTATTGAGGAGCAGCTGGTGAGTTACTCTAGCACCCTGACACGGTGCTGCTCCACCTATGGCTTGTTCCACCACCAGTAAAGCGCTAGTTTATTATTCATACATTCAAGTGAAGAAGTTTAAAATGGACCAAAATGATAAAATACCAGGATAGACCGAAATGTACCAAAGTGGACCAAACTGGGACCGAAATAGACCAAAGTGGACCAAACTGAATTGAATTGAACGCTTAAAACACGAGAGATCCTCCTACACCTCCACATGGCGGGCGTGATGTGACAAGCGGTGTGTGTCTTGAGTGAGGGTGAGACTTAAAACACCTCCATCCTGGTGGAGGTCGTCATCATCCCGGCATATTAAGATCTTTCTCATGTTTACCTTGGCTCCTAACACCTTCATTCCGCCATTTTAATCATCCATTTCGCCCCATATAGATTTATTTTCAACCATTTCCCTTCATCTTGGCTCACGTCAGTTCATTTCGAAACCCATATCAGAATATTTCGTTTCGTTTTAGTTTAATTCAGTTCATTAATTTTCGGTTCAGTTGAGTTCATTTCGTCATATTTTGATTCATTCGGTTCATTTCATCCACAAGTAAACTTCAGACATTCATTCGGGTATAGGAATCGCCCACTTTGGTAGATTTCGTCAAATTTTGGTCCTTAACGTCACTGGCTCATACAGAAAGAGTGTTTTATTTCCGTTCGTTCATCCGTTCGTCAGAAGAATAAAGGGTGTCCACACAATAACTTAATTTCTACTGAGTGGATTGTGACTAAACTTGACACACACGACGTTAACATACGCCTGATGATCCCTATTGACTTTGGCCTTGTTGTACTGAAGCCTCTGGTTACACTGACTGGTAATGAGAACTCGGTGACGGTAATCCATCCTCTTCCTCTCATTCTTTCCTTACTCGCAGCCCCTCCTCTCCCTCTTCTCCCTTCCCCACTCACTAACACCCTCTCCTTCCTTCCCTGCTCTCCCACCCCTCCTCTCCTTTCCCCACTCACACACATACTCCCAACGCACCTACCCATCTTCCCATCACCCATACTGCCCCTCCCACTCACCCCCCACTCCCCGCCATGGTTAAACACACAGTAAAACAGAGGAGTGGTGTTGCCTTTGAGGAGTTACTGTATATATAAGCCGCACCATCCGGAACTGACGCACAGAGCTAATAAAGTGTGTGTGTGTGTGTGTGTGTGTGTGTGTGTGTGTGTGTGTGTGTGTGTGTGTGTGTAGTGGGACTTCCTAGTTATATCGAATTCACTACCTTTGAACACACACACACACACACACACCAAATGATCCCCCAGTGTCAGTAATAATAATAATAATAATAATAATATTAATAATAATAATAATAATAATATTAATAAAACAACAAAGATAACACAAGGAATAACTCGAGAGCCTAAGATAACACAAGGAATAAGCTTAAGTAAGAAGGAAGATATGACGAGAGTTGAATAAGTAACTTAACACTTTACATCCTCTTGGTGAATCTTTTTTTTTTAAGTGCGTCTCGCCTGTGTGTGTGTGTGTGTGTGTGTGTGTGTGTGTGTGCGTGTGCGTGTGCGTGTGTGTGTGTGTGTGTGTTGTAAAATAAATAATGAATGGGGTTTATATTATATACGTTGTGTTAACCATTTTGTTATGTTATCTCTCTCTCTCTCTCTCTCTCTCTCTCTCTGCCACACACACACACACAGTGTAAGTCAAGCTATCGTATTTCTTTCATTTACACTCACTTCATTCTCTCTCTCTCAGCCAAGCACCGTGAGGAGTCAGATGATAACAGGTGACGATCAAGAGGCGAGCCAATATGTAAAAGAATATGCAAATAAACCCGGCAGTAAACATACACTGTGGAAACGCATTAGGCACCAGCATACTGCCTTGGGGACCCGCTGGATAAACATACATATTGAGATACACTTTTGGTAGTTCTTTAGATAGAGGCATTCTTTAGAGAGAGAGAGAGAGAGAGAGAGAGAGAGAGAGAGAGAGAGAGAGAGAGAGAGAGAGTGCGTAAGCAGATATAGTCATGGGTTACGGAGGCTGACCATATAGGTAGCTAGGTAGGGTGAGGGGGGGAGGTGAGAAGAGGGAAGGTGAGTGGGCGAGGAGACGGAGGAGGGAAGGTGAGTGGGCGAGGAGAAGAGGGTGAGGGAAGGTGAGTGGGCGAGGAGAAGAGGGTGAGGGAAGGTGAGTGGGCGAGGAGAAGAGGGTGAGGGAAGGTGACAGGTGGTGGGGGGAGGAATCAGTTCACTTGCCCACTCATTACTTGGACACGCCCACCTAAGTCACCGCCTCCTCCTTCTCCTTCTCCTCTCTTCCTCCTTCCCATCTTCCTCCTCCTCCTCCTCCACGATAACCCACGTCTTCCAACCTCTCTTTCTCCTTATTCATCATCTTCCTCTTCTTCCTCTTTTACTGCCTCACTATCATCTCTGCCTTAATCCTTTCTTCCTTCCTTCTTTCCTTCACTCTCTTCCTTCCCCCATACCCTCTCTTACTTCCTCTTTTCCCTCTCTTAATTCCTTCCTTCTCTCACTCACTGTCCTCCTACCCTCTCTTTCACAAACTCCACTATTCCTATTCCTTCCCTCTCCCAGCATCCTCCCTTCCCTCTCCCCCATCCTTCCTTCCCTCTCCTAACATCGTTCCCTCTCTCTCTCTCCTAACATCGTTCCCTCTCTCTCTCCTATCCTCCTTCCTTCCTGCCCTCTCCTATCATCGTTCCCTCTCTCTCTCTCCTACCATCCTTCCTTCTTTCCCTCTTCCCTCTCATCCTTCCCTCTCTTCCCTCTCCCTCGCCACTGTACATAATCCCTACTTAATATAACTTGGGTATAATTCTCAGTAATAAGGCCAAGAACGCTGCTTAATGACCTATAAGGCTTCACGTCTGTGTACTAAACAGCGTGGGAGTTCTTTTATCGTCGTTGTTGTCGTATTATTGCTATTATTTTTATTAGTGTCGTTGTTATCGTTGTATTATTATTATTATTACTGTTATTATTAGTTATTATTTATATTATTGTCTTTGTTATTGTTGTTATTTCATCCCCACAACAAGGAAATAAACAAGAAACACAAAACAGAACCCGGGACAACAAGAAGATCCCTCCAGGCGCCTGACAGTGAGGAGTTAATTAGGCAAAAAAATATAAAAGGTGAAAAAAATACTAATTAGGTTACCGAACACCGCGATTTAGGGACATTAAAAAACACTATAATATTTTGGTAGCTCGGGGGGTGTGAGGGGAGGGGCAAGATAGTGCTAAGATTAAAGAAATAAGTTAAGATAGATAAGAAAATTAAGAAAGTAGTGAGAAAGTGGCAAGAAAGTGGTTAGAAAGTGGTAAGAAAGTGGTGAGAAAGTGGTAAGAAAGTGGTAAGAAAGTGGAAAGAAAGTATCAAGTGTGGGTTGGGGGAGCAACTTAATATATTCTGATGTATTCAAGTGTGGGTGGTTGAGTAGGCCTAGCGAGGGCGGCCTACCTGGGTACTGCTCTTACACGCCACCTGGCCTACCTGTCTACCGCACCTGTTTGGCTTATCTATCAGTCTATCTGTCTGTCTGTCTTCCCTGTCTGACACACCTGTTTATCTGTCTGCCTTACCTGTCTCAACCCTATGAATAGATGAGGAATTAATCTGATCAGGTCTCTCTCTCTCTCTCTCTCTCTCTCTTTATATATCTCATTTATTCTCTCCCTTCCCTGTTTCCTTCTCGTCCTTATCTCTCTCCCTCCTCCTTCCTCTCTTCTTTATCTATGCCCTCTCCTATATACTCCTTTCATTCTCTCTACCCTCTTCTTCCCTTCTTTTCTCCCTCCCTTCATAATCTTCTCTCCCACAACTCACGTCATTCTCTTTGTTTCTCTCTCTCTCGTAATTGTCTAAGAAATAGGACGACACAGGATTATTATTACTACCACAACTACCACCACCTACCACACACACACACGACCTACCACAACATACCACACTACCTCTACCACACACATGACCTACCACAACATAGCACACCACCTCTACCACACATGACCAACCACAACATACCACACCACCTCTACCACACACACGACCCGTTAATAACATACCACACAACCACCTGTACCACACATGACCAACTACAACATACCACACAAGACGATCTTCCACACAACATACCATTACCATTCTCTACCACACACACGACCTGCCAACATAACATACCACCTCTACACACATGACCAACCACAACACACCACACCACCCCTACCACACACATGACCTACCACAACATAGCACACACTACTCTACCACACACACGACCTGCCACCACACACCATTCTCACCACACACACACGACCCACACACACCACACACTTACCACACACACGACTCCACACACATACCGCCACCATTCTACCACACACACGACCCACAACATACCACACCACCTCTACCACACATGACCAACCACAACATACCACACCACCTCTACCACTCACACGACCTACCACAACATACCACAACACCTCTACCACAACTACCACACAGCACTTTACCATCTGTACCATCATGACACCATTCAAACCGGGAAGTGTATCTGCAGGATGGTAGATGAAAGAGGTCGCCGCCTCCCGAAGAACTGCCTGACGAAGACCAGAGAGATCTGAGGTGATAATTAACCCCAACACCGAGATGAACTCCCTGATACTACCACACGAAGAGGAGGGGGGTGGTGCTTGTGGGGGGGTGGTGGTGGTGGGTGCTTTGTTGGGGGGTGGTGGTGGTGGTGCTTGTTGGGGGGGTGGTGTGTGGTGCTTTGTTGGGGGTGGGGTGGTGGTGCTTGTTGTGGGGTATTGGTGGTGGTGCTTGTTGGGGTGGTGGTGTGGCAGCATGGCGTCCTGCAAAGTGGCAAGCATGCCCGTCAAAGAGTGCCAAGGCCAAGGCGCCCATCAAAGGCCCAGCAAAGGCCCACTGGGGGCCAAGCCCTGTCAGCAGTCCTGTCCAGCCCTGTCTGTGCCCCTGTGCCCCATGCTGCCACACCCTGTCAAAGGCCCTGTGCTGCTGCTGCCCTGTCAAAGGCTGCCCTGTCAGTGCTGCTACCACAAAGTGCAGCCTGTCAAAGTAGTTGGGGGGTGGGGGTGGTGGTGGTGGTGCTTGTTGGGGGGTGGTGGTGGTGCTGTGGGGGGTGGTGGTGGTGGTGCTTGTGGGGGTGGTGGTGGTGCTTGTTGGGGGGTGTGTGTGTTGGTGGTGTTGGTGGTGTGTGTCAGGGGGGGTGGTGGGTGGTGTCTGTGGGGGGGGGTGGTGGTGTTGGTAGGCTGGTGGTGGTGGTGGTAGAGGTGGTTGTGGGAGGTGGCTGTGGTGGTGGAGGTGGCTGTGGTGGTGGTGGTGGTGGTGGTGGTGGTGGAGGTGGCAGCTAGACAAGGGGGGAGGGAGGGGGTTGTAGATGGTGACGACGATAGTGAAGATGAGACGATGAACCTCCTGCCTGGTGCCACAACACGAGGCTGGTGACTGTTATGTGATGTTTATCTCTGTCTCTCTCTCTGTCTGTCTGTCTGTCTCCCTGTTAGTTTGTTTGTTTGTTTGTTTGTTTGTTTGTTTTTCTTTGCACCAGTCTGTTTGCACAAGCCTGTCTCCGTTTGCCTATATATTTGTGTGTGTGTGTGTGTGTGTGTGTGTGTGTGTTCTCTCTCTCTCTCTCGAATGTGTGACACTGTCCTGGGTGGACAGTAAGAAGGCAGGGTCACTTCCCTTGGGATGGTGGCACTATTTAATGGAAAGTGGCAGTAATTGTTAGTAAGTGGCACTAGTCTGAGAGCGCGTGGCGCCAAGTACTCATGACTGTCACTATCTGGGTACACGGCACTGGCGGGGGTTAGTAGCGAGTGATAGTATCAGTATTAAGTTACACCCCTAAGTAATTAGTGGCACTGTCCTTGCTCAGTGACAGTAAGTGGCAATGTGCAGAGATGACTGACATCGTTCATGAATGAATGGTACCGTCCAAGAACAAATGGCACAATCTAGGAATGAGTGGGAATGTCCAGGAATGAGTAGTACTGTCCAGGAATGAGTGGTACTGTCCAGGAATGAGTGATACTGTCCAGGAATGAGTGGTACTGTCCAGGAATGAGTAGTATTGTCCAGGAATGAGTGGTACTGTCCAGGAATGAGTGGTACTGTCCATGAACATAAGAACATAAGAAAATAAGGAGTCTGCAATAATAATAATAATAATAATAATAATAATTAACGGTTTATTGAAGAGAGCTTGGCAGCCAGAAGGCTGAAAATATACAGTTACATATTTGGGGAATGGGTTACAATTACAAATAATATACAAGTGACATAAGTGACACAAATAAGACATATAGTAACTTAGATGTATAGGCCGGTTGGCCTGTGCATGGCAGCTCCTGTCAAGAGTTACTACCACTCTCTATCATCCATGAATCTATCTAGCCTCCTTTTGAAACTTTCCAGAGTTCCAGCACTTACTACAAAGTTGCTAAGCTTGTTCCACTCGTCCACCACCCTATTTGTGAACCAGTTCCTTCCTATCTCCCTCCTAAACCTAAACTTATCCAACTTAAATCCGTTGCTTCGAGTCCTATCCTGCTCGGATATTATAAGAACTTTATCTATATCCCCTTTATTGATTCCTTTCACCCACTTAAATACTTCTATCATATCTCCCCGCACTCTTCGTCTTTCTAGGGAATGCAAGTTAAGTTTCTTTAACCTATCCTGATATGGAAGGTTTCTAAGTCCCGGAATCATTTTTGTCATTCTTCGCTGCACCGACTCTAGTGAATTTATATCCATTCTATAATAGGGGCACCAGAACTGAACCGCATAATCGAGGTGCGGCCTGACTAGCGCAAGATATAGTTGCAATAAGACCTCTGCACTCTTATTACTTACACTTCTAGATATAAAACCCAATACTCTGTTTGCCTTATTTCGAACATTAACGCACTGTTTTCTAGGCCGTAGGTCCGGGCTTACAAGTACCCCTAGGTCTCTTTCACAAGTCGACTTCTCTAGGTTGATGTTGTTAAGGCTGTATACATTATAAGTATTTGTTCTTCCAATATTAAGTACGCTGCACTTGCTGGTGTTGAATTTCATTTGCCATTTTCAGACCACCCCTGCAGTTTATTTCGATCCTCCTGTAATGCATTTGCATCCTGCCTGAATTAATTTGCCGCCCTATTTTGGTGTCATCCCGAACTTGCTTATGTCACTGCTGATCCCAATCTAAATCGTTTAAGTAGATTATGAACAAGAGTGGGCCTAATACTGACCCCTGGGGAACCCCACTGGTTACACGGCCCCACTCAGATTTAACACCATCTACGCTCATCCTCTGCGTTCTATCGGTGAGCCATGATTTTATCCAATTTAAAACTTTCCCCTCGATACCATGAGCCTTAATTTTTCTCAGAAGCCTCTGATGCGGTACTCTGTCAAATGCTTTGCTAAAGTCTAAGTAAATAACATCGTAATGAATGAGTGGTACTGTCCAGGAATGAGTAGTACTGCCCAGGAATGAGTGGTACCAGTCAGATGAGCATGACAGTTCGATCATTGAGGGATAATTCCAGTTACACGCCACTACCCAACACGTGCCAAAGACAACCACGCCACTACCCAACACGTGCCAAAGACAACCACGCCACTACCCAACACGTGCCAAGGGTAACCACGCCACAGGTCACGTCAGGCACCAGAGTCATAAGCACCTGAATAATCATGTGTGTTTAAGGTGATGATCTGATATGCAAATGAGTTTTAACGGACGTAGAGGAGGATGAGGCTGGTGGCACTTAACGTGGCACTCTAGGGATGCCACGGTGACCTCCCGCCCTATCCTTGACCTTGACCTTGACCTGGGACCTCCAATTACGATCTGGTCAATCTAACTCAGAAGGGGAGGGGAGGGGAGGGGGGTGGATTGGTCTGTGGGCCTGGGACGTGTGGTGAGAGTGGACCACCTAAACACACACACACACACACACACACACACACACACACACACACACACACTGGCTGTCCTAATTGGTACATTGGACAATTATTAATATCAGACAATAAGTTATAAATTTTCAGGTTCTGTTAGGTACACGAGGTGACCGGGTAAAAAATAAGGAAGAGAAGGAGGAGTATTAAAGAGAGAAGGAAGAAAGGAAGGAAAGAGAGGGAGGAAAGAAGAGAGGGAGAGGAAAGAAGAGAGGGAGGAGGAAGAGGAGGAGGAGGGAGAGGAAGAGGAGGAGGAAGAGGAGGAGGAGGAGGAAGAGGAGGAGAAGGAGAAAGAAAGGAAGGAAGGAAGGAAGGAGAGGAAATAGAGGGAGAGGAAAGGAAAGAGGGGGGAGACGAGGAGGAAGGAGTGTGGCGGTCCTACCCTCGTGTTAGGTACATCAGCTGGGGACAACACTCACCTGTTGTCACCTGGTGTTACTGTTAATTAGTGAGGGCAGGTGTAGTGGGCCCCTCCATCCATTACTTCCTCTTTCACTCTCCTTTTCTCCATACCTTCTTCCTTCTCGCCCCTCTTCTTTCCTCCCCTTTTCTCTCTTTCCCTCCCTCCCACCCTCTTTCATTCCCTCCCTTCTTCCTTTCTTCCTCCCGTCCTTCTCTCCCTCCCTCCCTCCCTCCCTCCCTCCTTCCCTCTTTCCTTCCTTCCCTCTTTCCTTCCTTCCCTCCTTCCCTTCTTTCTTTCCCTCCATCCCTCCTTCCCTCACTCCCTCCCTTCCTTCTTCTTTCCTTCCCTCTCTCCCGGCACAAGCATTCAGCATCGTCTGGCGTTCCCTCGACATAATAACACAAAAAACCCTACGCCAGACAAATGTTCTCCAGTAGGAAATACTCAAGCACACAGCGCCAGCACGAGCGACCATCAGCGTCTGGCCTTACACAGCACCAGGCAGCATATGGAAGACGTCTGTTTACCAGTCATCTGTTGGTACGAACCCTCTGTCCTCGTCTGTCTGTCTGTCTGTCTGTCTTTTCTTTCGCTTGTCTGTGTGTCTGCTTGTCTGTGTGTCTGCTTGTCTGTGTGTCTGCTTGTCTGTGTGTCTTTGCTTGTCTGCCTGCCTGTTTCTCGGGTCTGTATGTTTGCTGGGCTGCTATAATCACTCACACTAGGTTGACGTCACTCCCACTATACTATCACCCATATATCATGACGTCATCCATATACCATGACGTCACCCCTACACCATGACGTCACCTCTACATCATGGCGTCACCCCTACATCATGACGTCATCGATCCCTCATAAAACATGACAGAGTTGATGCCCTCGCCAAACTCGCGTCTAAGAAAGACACCGTTGAATACAATATGGGTCTGTCAAAAAGAACCCTTAAAACTGTAATTAGGAAAGAACTTATTGATGAGTTTGACGCAAGTAGACAAGTGCAAACAGGCACTAGTCGATCCATTGTTTACCATGATGAGATGTATCAAGTGAAACATGTATATGGAGCAAGTAACAAGATCACTAGATTACAAGATGTTGTAACCGCTAGATTAAGGTTAGGATATAAGTACCTCTGGCAGTATGTTCCTCAAGCAGATGTAAACAAGACTAAATGTAAGGTGTGTTGCCAGACATATAGCCACACACTTGAACACTACGTCCTCGACTGTGTGAAGATAGAACCTTTTAGGGACAGGTCCAAGCACACTGTGTGTGAAATGGCACAACACTTTATCTCTAATGGCAAGATAGCCGACATATTAAGATTGTATTTTTTTGCACTTAGTAGCTATATCAGTTCTCATGTACAGAACCAAACACACAATGTGCTTGAATACTTCTCACACAAATGTGAATAACAAAGTGTGAGGCCAGACATACTGCCTCACACTCCTGTACTCACGCAGTTGTGAATAAGTTACCCTTTATGTACAGAACTAAACAAATAATGTAATTGAAATACTGTGTAACATTCAGTGTCATAATATCCTGACAACGGATATTATGACCCTTTGTAAACCCTACTCTGTAATCCTTTTGCGCTACCGCTCACAGGATGAGTGTGGGGTGCACAATAAACTAGCCGCTGTAAGTGGCAAAATTAAAAATCTTAAAATTACACCATGACGTCACCCCTACATCATGACGTCATCCTACACCATAATACCACCTCTATATTATGACGTCACCCCAACACCCACCCCGCCCTTCCCTACCCCAGTAAACCAAGGTAACGGGGGGAAGAGGAGGGTACAGGAGGAAAACACACACATTACCCCCTCACGCCATCGACAGACACCAGCAGTTTTTACCCTCAGCCAACAGAGTCTGTCACCACGTATTAGAGAATTAGGCCGAGGTGGGTGAGAGGTGGGTGATTATGGTGACGGATGACTGTGGCGGCGAGGCTGTTGGCGGTAATTATGATGACTTAATGACTCTATGATACAAACGTTAACTAGAACATATGTGTGTGTAGAAATCAAAATTACATAATATAATCAGTGTTAAAGTTAACCACGGGAAGACAATGATGTTATATAATGAAGAACACAATGTTTTAGAGGTGACGTCACATTGTACTGGATTGGTTGTCATCGTACTCAAGGGTTAAGTCATCGTACTCAAGGGTTAAATCATTGTACTCAAGGGTTAAGTTATCGTACTCAAGGGTTAAATCAGCGCAATCAAAGGTTAAGTCATCGTACTCAAGGGTTAAATCATTGTACTCAAGGGTTAAGTCATCGTACTCAAGAGTTAAGTCATCATACAGAAAGGGTTAAGTCAACGTAATCAGGGGATTAACTAATCGTACTCGAGGCTTAAGCCATCGTATTCAAGGATCAAGTCATGATACTCAAGGATTAAATCATCATACTCAAGAAATTAAGTCATCATCCTTAGGATTTAAGTTATGGTACTCAAGCAATACGTCATCATACTCAAGGATTACGTCATCATACTCAAGGATTACGTCATCATATTCAAGGATTACGTCATCATACTCAAGGATTACGTCATCAAAATCAAGCATTACGTCATCATACTCAAGGATTACGTCATCAAACTCAAGGATTACGTCATCAAACTCAAGCATTACGTCATCATACTCAGGAGGTTACATCTTACTCAGTGAACAAATTTACACTCGGTAGATTAAGTCACCTCACTCCAGGCGTTAAGGTGTAGGAGTTTTACTACACGAGCCATGACAAGATGACGCTTCCTCCCCTCCCCTTCTCCTCCCCTCCCCCCTCCTTCCCCCTCCTTTCTCTCCCCCCTCTCTCCGACCTCTCCTTCCCTTCTTCTCCCCCCTTCCCCCAAATCCTCACATAATCTTCTCCTCCACCCCCCTCTCTACCCCGGTCTCACATCCTCCCACTCCTATATAATATCCCCCCATATACTCCCGCTCCCCTCTCCCCACACCCCCTGTTTCCTCCCCACCCACATCCTCCCTTCCCACATACTCCGCTCCCCCTCTCCCCACGCCCTGTTTCCTCCCCAGCCACATCCTTCCCTTCCCATACTCCGCTCCCACTCTCCCCCACGCCCTGTTCCTCCACCATCCTCCCCTTCCCACATACTCCCGCTCCCCTCTCCCCACACCTGTTTCCTCCCCCCATCCTCCCTTCCCACATACTCCACTCCCCACTCTCCCCTGTTTCCCTCCCCCCCCACCCACATCCTCCCCTTCCCACATACTCCACTCCCCCCCACTCTCCCCCTTTATTTCCCTCCCCACACCCCATCCTCCCCTTCATACTCCACTTCCCTCTCCCCACACCCTGTTTCCCTCCCCCCACCCACATCCCTCCCTTCCCATGCTCACTCCCCACTCTCCCCACACCCTGTTTTTCCTCCCCCACCACATCCTCCCCTTCCCTTCCCTCCCGCTCCCCACTCTCCCACCCTGTTTCCTCCCCACCCACATCCTCCCCTTCCCACATACTCCACTCCCCCTCTCCCCACACCCTGTTTCCTCCCCCACCCATCCTCCCCTTCCCTTCTCCCACTCCCCCCACTCTCCCACCCTGTTTCCTCCCACCCACATCCTCCCCCTTCCCCTACTCACTCCCCTCCCCCACACCCCTGTTTCCTCCCCCCCCACCCACATCCTCCTTTCCACATACTCCACTCCCCACTCTCTCTCCACACCCTGTTTTCCTCCCCACCCACATCCTCCCCTTCCCCATACTCCGCTCCCCTCTCCCCACGCCCTGTTTCCTCCCCCACCCACATCCTCCTTCCCACATACTCCGCTCTTCCTCTCCCCCACACCCCTGTTTCCCTCCCCCAGCACATCCTCCTTCCCACATACTCCACTCCCACACCCCTGTTTCCTTCCCAGCCACATCCTCCCCTTCACATACTCCCCACACTCCCCCCTCTCCCCGCCCCTGTTTCCTTCCCCACCCCATCCTCCTTCCCATACTCCCATCCCCCACTCTCCCCACCGTTTCTTTCCCCCCACATCCTCCTTCCCACATACTCCACTCCCCTCTCCCCACCTGTTTCCTTCCCCACCCACACATCCTCCCCTTCCCCTTCCCGCTCCCCCACTCTCCCGCCTGTTTTCCTCCCCCACCCCACATCCTCCCCTTCCACATACTCCGCTCCCCACTCTCCCCACGCCCTTCCCCACCCACATCTCCCTTCCCCTTACTCCACTCCCACTCTCCCCGCCCTGTTTCCTCCCCACCCACATCCTCCTTCCCATACTCACTCCCCACTCCCCTGTTTCCTCCCCCACCCATCCTCCCTTCCACATACTCACTCCCCACTCTCCCCACGCCCTGTTTCCTTCCCCACATCCTCCCCTTCCCTCCCTCCCCCACTCTCCCCTGTTTCCTCCCCCACCCATCCTCCTAACACATCCCATGAGTATACAACACTGGGAGCAAAAGCATTTAGGTACTACCAGTAAGGGGCCATCTCCGAACCATCGTCACCACACCTCACACACGCCATTTGCACGAGCAGCGTTAACAATTCTGTGAGTTATAATATGAGACAAGACAGAGAGAGACAGACATGTTATTACAGACACAGGTACACAGACAGATGGCTAGACGTCCCCCTCCCCCCCGCCTGAGTATAGGGAGATATGTACCTGAATTAAGGATATCTGTATTGATTACACACACACACACACACACACACACACACACACACACACACACACACACACACACACACACACACACACACACACACACACACACACACACACACACACACACACACACACACACACACACACACACACACACACACACACACACACACACACACACACACACACACACACACACACACACACACACACATGTATTGAATGTATATCATTATGTCTAAATCAAATGTAAGTTTGTATATTTTCAGCCACCGGCTACAACTGTATTAAGAAACCGTTTATTATTATTATTATTATCATTATTATTATTATTATTACACACACACAAAGCAAGAACACAAAACATGCATGTACACGCATGCACACACACCAACACACACACACACACAGACACACACACACACACGCACATATCCAGAGCTCAACACACACAAAGCATGGGCTAAGAATAGTAGTAGCACCACTCTCTCTCTCTCTCTCTCTCTCTCTCTCTCTCTCTCTCTCTCTCTCTCTCCCACTAGGTCTCGAGAACAATATTAAAATACCTTTATTGTCCATCTCAGATGTGTGTCACCAGTCTCCGTCTCTTACCTGTGAAATACAAGAAAAAACCCACAAATTAGAAACCTTGGCTGCTTATTTTTATTATTTTTATTATTATTATTATTATTATTATTATTATTATTATTATTATTATTATTATTATTATTATTAGTAGTAGTAGTAGTAGTAGTAGTAGTAGTAGTAGTAGTAGCTCTATCTGAGATTGCTAACACAGAGCCACATGCGGCCTTTGCAGCATTCACCCATGGAGTCAAGCATCGCTGGAACTACCTGATGCGTACCATCCCTGAGATCGGACCCCTCCTCCACCCTCTGGAAGAAGCTATCAGTGTCAAGTTCATTCCCAAACTAGTGAAACACCCTGACTTAACCCCAGCAGAAAGAACACTTCTTGCACTTCCACCAAGACTGGGAGGGATGGGACTAACTAATCCAGAGGAGATTGCTGACACTGAACATCAAAATTCACTTAAGCTCACGGCAGCCCTCACTGACCACATAATAGCCCAGAATGCAACAGGGGAAGTGGACACCAGCGAAGTAAATAAGATCCGTAGGTCCATTACAACAGATCGGCAGCACTGCCAAAATGACATGTTGCAGCAACTATTGCTGCAGGTTCCAGAAAATTTGACAAAAAAAGTAGCTATAGCGCAGGAGGTGGGCGCCTCGAACTGGTTAACTACGTTACCGATAAGGGCAAATGGTTTCAGCCTTAACAAACAAGAATTTACAGATGCCATTGCTCTAAGGTACGGTTGGCC
The DNA here is from genome assembly GCF_018991925.1 of Homarus americanus. Lineage (NCBI taxonomy): Eukaryota > Metazoa > Arthropoda > Malacostraca > Decapoda > Nephropidae > Homarus > Homarus americanus. The sequence continues at coordinate 151,973 of NW_024755578.1, forward strand.
AGTAGATGGTTTGCCCTCCCAATGCGTGTGTGGCTCTTCCTATGACGGCGATCACGCCATGGTCTGCAAGAAGGGGGGCTTCATTTGCATGAGGCATGACGAGGTAAGGGATCTCACAGCAAATATGTTGAAGGAAATCTGCCGGGACGTCATGGTAGAACCGACCCTCCTTCCACTGGATGGTGAGATCTTCCAACACAGGACTTCAAACACATCTAACGAAGCCCGTGTGGACGTCAGTGCTCGAGGATTCTGGACGCGGGGACAGCGAGCTTTCTTCGACATCAGGATTTTTTATCCCATGGCCACTTGTCACCGTAACCTAGCTCTCGATGCTGCACATAGGAGGAACGAGAACGACAAGAGAAGGGCGTATGGGGAGAGAATTCAAAACGTTGATCAAGGCAGCTTCACTCCTCTAGTGTTCACAACCTCTGGTGGGATGGGCCCAAGTGCAAGATGTTTCTACGCCAGACTCGCGGAGTTGATCTCCGAACAGAAGCAGCAGCCCAGAAGTTATGTTACAGCCTGGATGAGATGTCGACTGTCCTTCTCTCTCCTTCGGTCGGCTTTGCTCTGCCTCAGGGGAACGAGAGCTTCTGCCCCTACTCCGACAACTGCTGCAGATATTGACTATGAGGCTACAGTCACTGAATGCCGCATAGATCTGCGGCTCAACTAATTTAACACAGATAGGATAGCTTATTATGTATTAGGATATTTAATATTAAGGTAAATAAATGGTGGCGAAGGTGTGGCTATTGGGGGAGGCTGGAGGCCACGTTGTAAAAAAAAAAAAAAAAAAAAAAAAAGTAGTAGTTAGTAGTAGTAGTAGTAGTTATTTCTGCCATGGATATATAAACAAGTGTTAGGTGTGACAATTCTTGCTCCCGGTGTATCATTCTGATGTGTGTGTTGTCGCCCACAGGGGGGCGGCCTACACACCCACGCGCGCACGTATGACCCTACTACCCGGACACAGCAGTCCAGCCTGTCACCTCTCTGCCCTTTACTTATAAGAACTAGTTTCTTCTTCTGTATGGGACCAAAGCAGATGTCGGAGGCGGACGTAACTGTCGCCCAAGGTGCGGAACACTGTGCCGGGTAACAGACATTGCTGTGTCTGTGCTAGCCGGTACCCAAATTGCACAAGCGAAGGTGTGGCTATTGGGGGAGGCTGGAGGCCGTAGAAAAAAAATAGTAGTAGTAATAGTAGTAGTAATAGTAGTATTGTTTATTATTATTATTATTATTATTATTATTATTATTATTATTATTATTATTATTATTACTATAATAATGGTCTTGTCTTAACCATTAAATATCTCACCTCTCTTTCTCTCAAGTGTTATCTAAAATATATACCAACAGATTATATATCTCTCTCTTATCTCTCAATATTAACTACCCCTAAGAGATATCTCCCTCTGTATACGTCTCATATGATACTTCAGTTACAGTCCCTCACTTTCATGGTTTCGTTATCTCTCTCTCTCTCTCTCTCTGGCCAGGTGTTAACACAGGGTAATGGGTCGCTAGTCTATATGGGAGACAGGTATGGCCCATCACACCCCTGCCTTTATCGCCAGGCGTCCCTCATCGCCAGGCGTCCCTCATCGCCAGGCGCTCCTCATCGCCAGGCGCTCCTCATCTCCAGGCGTTCATCATCTCCAACCTTGGCCTCCCCCCGCCCTCCTTCCCTCCCTCCCTCCCTCCCATAACGATAAACTATAAGAAAAACACACACTTCAGGAAGGCTTTTGACCTTGTTGATAACTGCACTGTTATCAACAAGGCCATTGCACTAGGGCTACCCACCAACCTGGTATCATGGCTCACTGATTTCCTGAGTGAGCGTCGTCAGGCAGTGAGGTACCAGGGTTCTGTCTCCACATTCCAACATCTCATCTGCGGTGTTCCCCAGGGGACCAAGATGGGACCACTGTGCTTCCTAATCCTGATCAACGACACTCTATCGGACACTCCTCACAGGTGGAAGTACGTGGATGACTGCACTGTGGGGGTTACAGTGGACAACACCTCACAGGACTACTCATCGCTACAAGGCACACTGGACAGGCTACAGGCATGGACTACGAAGAACAAGGTCACCATCAACCACACCAAAACCGTAGTTATGCACATCAACACCGCCACCACTCCAGTGCAAGCTCCAGCAGTTACAGTGGGTGCCCATCCTCTCCAGTTAGTGCAGTCTGCCAAACTCTTGGGTGTAACTATACACCACAAACTGGACTGGAAGACCCATATAAACAACACTATCAAGGCAGCCTCGTACCGACTCTAGATGCTACGACGACTCAGGTCACTTGGGGCACCCACATCAAAGCTGAGGATTACCTACAACGCATTTATACTCCCAAAATTAATGTATGCATCACCAGCCTGGTCGTCTTCTCTCAACTCTACCCAACAACGTCAGCTAGAGAAGGTACAGAAAAGGGCCTGCAGAATCATGCTCGGCGCAGACTACTCCGGCTACAACAACGCTCTCTCCACCCTGGAAATGCCATCCCTCGGTGACCTCCACCACCACGCACTAGCAGGGTTTGGTAGTGGACAACTGCACCATCCTCGTCATCGCCACCTACTGCCACCTGCAGTCCCCCGCTCACCTTGTGCAGTCAGCCACTACAACAAAATTCAGCCCATAAGAGCCAGCACTGATAGATATAAGAACAGCAAAATCCAATATATTGCTAAAATAATAAACAACTCCAGATTTATGTACTGTACAGCCCTGTAAATGTATTAAACATGTCCAAATCACATGTAAGTTTGTATATTTTCAGCCACCGGCTGCAACTCTATTAATAAACCGTTTATTATTAATATTATTATTATTATTATTACACACACACACACACACTTAAACACACACACACACGTGCCAGCGCAGAAAAGGAGAGAGATCTAGAGAGAGAGAGAGAGAGAGGGAGAATGAGAAACGGAGGGAGAGAGAGAGAGAATGAGAAAGGGAGAAAGAAGGAAAATAGAAGAAGAGCGAGGGGAGTGAGAGAGAAGAGAGAGAGGAAAGAGGGTGATAAAGGGAGGAAGAAAAAGAGAGAGGGAAGAGAGGGAAAGAGTGAGGGATAAATAATTCAGTGTTGAGTTAAAGATGAAATTTTGCGAGAGTTTCACTTTATAGGGCAACGACACCTACCACCATCACTACTACTGTATCACCAATACTACCAATCATCATCACTCACCACCATCACTCAACACCATCACCCACCATCACCACTACCACTCACCACCATCACCTACCAATTATCACCTACCACCATCAATGACCACCACTACCACCTACCACCACCACCATTCACTACCACCTACCACCATCACTACTACCACCATCACTACTACCACCACCACTACCACCATCAATACTACCACCACCACTACCACCACCACCACTGCCACCACCACCATTCACTACCACCCACCACCACCATCATTCACTACCACCCACCACCATCACCTACCACTAATACCACTACCACCACCACCACATCCACTACCACCTACCACCATCACTACTACCAATTATCGTTACTACCACCACCACTACCACCATCACTACTACCACCACCACTACCACCATCAATACTATCACCACCACTACCACCACCGTCACTCATCACCACTGGCTGCCTCTAGTTGCGTATTTCCTGTACCGTTGAGTTTTTGATCTTTAAACTCTCTCTCTCTCTCTCTCTCTCTCTCTCTCTCTCTCTCTCTCTCTCTTTAAAATTGTCCTCAGCAGGAAATGGTTCATTAACGGGTAATTTTACAGTAAAAAACAACTCGGCCGCGCCTGTGTGTGTGTCAACTGAGCTTGTGAGCTGACTGACTGAATTTTCTTAGTTTTTTGTATTATTTCTGTGTTTTTCTGTTAATCAATAATTATGACCTCCCCTCCTCCCCTCCCTTCATCCATCCTTCTCCTCCCTCCCTCCCTCCTTCCCCTCCCTCCTCCATATCTTCTCTTCTGCCTCCATCCTTCCCGTCCCTCCTTCCATCCTTCCCATCCCTCCATCCTTCCTCTCCTATATTTTTTTACGGCATTAGCCCACTCTGGCACAGGTCACTGACCCACATCAGGGCCTGGGGGGGCGAAAAATAACAATATTACTAATAATGATCTATATTAAATAAAATTTATAATAAAAAATACAAAATTAAAAATAAAATAATAATGATAACAATAATAATGACACTAATAATAATAATAATAATAATAATAATAATAATAATAATAATAATAATAATAATAATGGACCATAAAGAAATGCAAAAATGGAAAAAAAATCAATAGTGAGAAACAATATATGTATGTTGTGTTGTTAATGGTAAGAGAAACAATTGAGACCCTGCAATTGTGTGTAAATAAGGCAGAAAGTCAGATCACCAACCTGGGACTTGGTCACAATTTTCGTGATGCTATATGGCAGCAGGGTCTACCATTAGACAACACATTATGCTTCCAATATCTTCCCAGGCGGTAGTACCTCCCTGTTTGGTAGCTGCCTACTACCTTCCTCTCTGGACAGCGGAGAAACAACAAGAATTGTCCTTTCCATAACTGCGGAGGACAATGAAAATAACGTCCTCCCCTCCCCTCCCTTCCCCCCTTTCTCACCCAGTCCCCCCAGAGATAAGAAGCGTGAAATACGATTGGCTGGTGAAAAGGGTGAAGTCACGATCCTTATCAGTGAGGACAAGAGACGTGACTCCTCGCTCGCTCCCTCCCTCCCTCCAGAGATAAGAGAGATTCCACCTCCTCCTTCTCCTCCTTACATAGAGAGATAAGGAATACGAGAAAGAAGAAATGATAAGGATGATGAGAGGGATGACTGTAGTGATTCATAACACGCACACACACACACACGCACGCACGCACGCACACGCACACACACACACACACACACACACACACGCACACACGCACACACACACACACACACACACAGTAAGATATAAAGAAGTGTGGAGGAAGGGGCGGGGGAGGAGGGCAGAGGTAGGGCGGGCAGTGCTGGGATTAACAGGTACAGCAGGGGTGGGGTGCAATGGACGTGATAGGCACAAGGCGAGGCGGGGTGGCAAGGAATACTAGTGATAACAGCGGGGCGGGGTGGTGGATAACCAGTAGATTCACAGCGGTAACACCCACAGGAGGGGTTAAGGGGTGGGTTAGGGGTTGGGGGTGTGTGGGTGTGTGTGGGATGGGGTTGGGTGGGGTGATGGGTGTGTGTGTGTGGGTGGGGTGGGGGGTGGGTGGGTGGGTGGGTGTGTGTGGGTGTGTGTGGGGGTGGGGTGGGTGTGTGTGGGGGTGGGGTGGGTGTGTGTGGGAGAAGTTATACAGATCAGAGAGAAGGGATGGAGGGTGTGGGGGTGTGTGGGTGGGGTGGGGTGGGGTGGGTGGGGGTGGGTGGGGTGGGGTGGGTGGCAAGGGGTGGGGTGGGGTGGGTGGGGTAGGGGTGAGGGGTCAGGAGTAAGGGATGAATTAATAAGGAGTGAGGGATGGGATGGCTAGCAGGGGGTGAGGGATGAGAGGGTTAGTAGGGGATGCGGGGAGGGGGAGAGGGGGTAAGGGAAAGTGGGGGAGGGGGGGTGAGAGGTGAGGAGGGGGAGGGGTGAGGGAAGAGGGTGAAGGGGGTGAGGGGAGGGGTGAGGGGAAGGGGTACGGGCCAAGTAAATCACTTAATATTACCAGCACCCAGACCCTCAACCTACCCACCCAAATATATCATCCACAGACATCATCCACACCCATCATCCACACTTAACACCATCATCCACACCCATCATCCACACTTAACACCATCATCCACACCCATCATCCACACTTAACACCATCATCCACACCTAACAACCAAACGTACTTAAAACACTTAAAAGGTCCTAAAATTTGAGTATACAGTTGACTTTACAACACCACAACTCTGCCTGAACGTGGAACTTTAACAAGATCAAGTTAGTAGCATTTGGTAACTCACTCACTCACTCACTCTCATTGGAGGAAAAGGAATTAATTTACTCATTCACTGATGGAAACTCATTCACTCATGCATTCATTCACTCTCGCTGACTTATTCGTGGGAAAAATAGCATTAATTCACTCATCTACTCACTAACAGAAACCACACACACACACACACACACACTGGAAATGCCATCCCTCAGTGACCTCCACCACCAAGCACTAGCAAGGTTTGGCAGTGGACTACTGCACCATCCTCGTCATCGCCACCTCCTGCCACCGGCAGTCCCCCGCCCACCTTGCGCAATCCGCCACTACAACAAAATTCAGCCCATAAGAGCCCGCACTGATATATATAAGAACAGCACCATCCCATCTATTGTTAAAATAATAAACAGCTCCTGATTTATGTACCTTACAGCCCTGTAAATGTATTGAACGCATATCATTATGTCTAAACGACATGTAAGTTTGTATATTTTCAGCCATCGGCTGCAACTCTATTAATAAACCGTTTATCATTATTATTATTATTATTATTATTATTATTATTATTATTATTATTATTATTATTATTATTACACATACACCAGACTGATATAGAGACAAAGACAGACACGCAGACTTAATGATATAAAGACAGACAGACAGGCGTCAAAAAGATAGACAAACAGACAAACACTATCATCCAAACAGACCTCAAAACAAAAACATCACAACTTGTACACTTTACCAACAAACAAATTCCTCAAAGTCTCTTACGATAAAAATAATAAAACCTCGTAAGTGAAAACATTAAAAAATTCACCTTAACTTATGTTCAAACGACTCTTTACTAGATACGTTAACTCAGAGCACTAGTTAGGGGACGAAAAATTATATCAAAACTTACACTAAGATTCTAAAGTTACGAGAGAAAAAAAATTAACGTCAAATTTTTTTTTAAGACTGAGACGCCCAGCAGCCACCAGTATCTCTGACGCGCTGGACACTTAGGCTAATGGACTTGAATATAGTGTAAGGCCAGATAAGACGACCATTTAGGGAGGTGGTAATGAATCAGCAACATGTTTTAAAAGTGAGTGAGTGCTTTGTGTGTTAATGATAGTGTTCGTGATCTGCGTACGTGATTATGTGTACGTGATGTGTGTGTGTGTGTGTACAGTATGTGATGTGTGTATGTGGTATGTAATGTGTGTGTGTGTGTGTGTACAGTATGTGATGTGTGTATGTGGTGTGTGTGTGTGTGTGTGTGTGTAGTATGTGATGTGTACGTGTTAAGTGTACGTGATATGTATGTGATGAGAGTACATAATTTATGTTCGTGATGTGAGTACGTACATATGTGTGTACGTGGTGGGTCAGTTGGATCAGTCAATATGGCCGTTGCGTCACCTAAGACCCACCATGGCGCTGTTACTGTAAATTACTTAAGTCACCGCTGGAGACTGTCTCGTGCCCTCGTTTTCTTTAATCCCGTCAAATATTATTACCATGACAGACAGACAGACAGGCAGACAGACAGAGCCAAAACCAATGCTCTGACTAGTAGCTGTAGGCAGGGTAATAATACTAATACTAATACTAATACTAATACTAATACTAATAATAATAATAATAATAATAATAATAATAATAATAATAATAATAATAATAATAATAATAATAATAATAATAATAATAAAGGTAGAGCCGTTAACACAGTAACTCCCACACAGACTTGGTGTGGGGAGACATCACAACAAGACCTCACTACACTACACCACACCACACCACCACACCACACTACACTACACAATCAACGTGTGGCGCCCGTAAGGTAAGAGTTATAGCCTTTTGGACTGTTGTAGTGGTGGTGGTGCCTTGATGGTAGTGAAAGTGATGTGGTAGTGATGGTGGTGGTGATGGTGGTGGTCACTTTCACTGCCAATTTTCTTTGTCTCATCTTCTCTTTGTCTTTGAGATGAAGGAGAGTATTTCCCTCGCCAGACTTATTTGCGTTATTCTATTTCCTTTACTCT
>NW_024755578.1:165000-240844 GCF_018991925.1 Homarus americanus
CCAGTGACCTTATAACATCCAACAAGGCGCTCGAGGGTCGTGGGGGAGGTCAGTGCGTGGACGGACGGATGGACGAAAACACACACGCAGACTGACGGACAAACACACCTCCATAAGCACCGCCAGACGACCGTTCTCCCACCCTCCGCTTATACCGGCGCTGGAGACAAAGATCACCAGGCTATATGTCAGGATGCCGAGGTGATGGATAAATAACTTTAATATATACGAAATAATTCATTGCTGAGTGTGTGTGTGTGTGTGTGTGTGTGTGTGTGTGTGTGTGTGTGGTGTGTGTGTGTGTGTGTGTGCAAATAAACAATTAACTCGGTCATACGAAATGTTGTGTAAACACTAACTGTGACCTTGACCTTGACCCTCCTCCCACCCTCCATCCTATCCTCCTTCCTTCTATCCCTCCCATTCCACCCCTCCTTCCCTTCTTCACCCACATCATTCTCCCCTTTTCTACTTTACCTCTCATCCACCTCTTTCCTACTCCCCCCCCTCCATCCTCTACCACACCTTCCTTCCATCACCCCCTTCTTATCCTCCTCCCTCCTCTTCCCTCCTCTCCCCCATCCATCCAGACCCTTCCCTTCTTCCCCTATACCTCCACCCCCCTCCCTCACCGGGCATGGCGCCAGCTAGCAGAGGGAGACATGGGGCAGCAGAAATGCAGCATTGCAGCATCTGGGAAGGACAGCGACCGTACAGCACTGCACCGAGCGATTTGGCATAATACACGTGTATACGGGAATGACGTGCGTTGATTGGCTCTTACTCACGTGGCGTTCCCCCCCCCCTCCTCCACACGTACAATACCCCAAGTTTTACCTAACCTAACCTAACCTAACCTAACCTAACCTAAATTAAGCTAAACTAACATAAATAAAACTAAATTAACATAACGTCATAACCCGACTTAACCTAACTCCACCTAATCATAATCAACTTCATCTAACTTAATTTACTTCATTTAATATAAATTATTTAAACCTAACTTGTCTAGCATGACCACACTAACCTAACCTAACCTATGTAACATTAATTTAACATATCGAACACTTCCCACGAACTAACATGACTTAACATAATCTAAACCTAACATATGTAACAGATTAATCTAACTAAACCTCGACTTCAACCTAACTTAATACACTTAACATAAACCTACTTAACTTAACTTAACTTTATGAACTATACTCTAAACATCTCAACTAAAACTAAACCAGTTACAACGATACGGTGGGCCGAGAGCCAATCAGTGAACGCCGAGCCCGTATAAAAGTGGATTTTACCAAACTACCTAAGAACCAGTAACCTAACCTAAACCTATTCTAATAGCGGCACATATACAACCTGACGTCATGATGGGGAGAACCAATCGACACACGTCATTCCCGCAAACGCGTGGATTTGGCCAACTTGGCTGGAGCCGTGGGCGTGGAGCCAAGGTGGTGAGCCACTGCTGCGTGTGGTGGTGGTGCGACACATGTGGGGTGTACTTAGTTGACCATACATGAGGGTACTATACTGTGTAGGTGCAGTGGGTGAGTGTGTAAGGCGACTCACCTCGCAAGCGAGTGGACCCGGGTGAAACTATGGGCAAGTTTCTTTACGCCATTTGCCTCTGTCTACCCAGCAGTAATTGGGGACCTGGATGTTAATCGATTTGTCGGATCGTGTTCCGGGGTAATGCTTAGCCAGTGCAGTTGGCGAGTTGTCCGGTCTACTCGGACTAGTCCTTGACACTGGGTCATGCATCTCGTTAACTTAGGGTGTGGTTGTTGTGTTGGCGACAGCTTCTACTCCTTAAACAAATTCCCGCCGAGATGGCCCTTGGACCGGCCATCCTCAACCATTATTAAGGCGACTCAGGTGACAACAGATGTACTTACATGACTTTGAGGTGTATCTAAGTATACGTGGGTGTAATTTACGTGTTCTTAGCAGTTATGTGGGTGTATATAGTGTACCCAGACGACCCTAATCATCATTTAGGTACACTTCCCAGCCGTGGGTGTATCTTGAGTGTAACTAAATGATCAAGAGATGCATATTATACGCATGTGTAGGTGTAAGTGGCTCAACTACACGCCTTGATATGTTTTATTCTGAGGGTGGGTGTACCGAGCTAACCCTTTTGGTGAGTATAAGGAGACTGTGGGTGTAGATGAGGTGTACTTAGATTACTCAAGCACTAGGATTGGTGGTGTACCGTTGGCCAGAAAGAACAAAAAGTGAATGTCCACACACACACACTATCTCACCCCCCCCTTCCTCTCTGTTACTGGAGGAAGGACCACCTCTCCACCTCCCCTCCACCTCACCAACACTTTATCATCAGCACCAACAGTAGAGAGAGAGAGAGAGAGACTCCCACACACCTGGTACCTGGAGTCTTCATCTGTGATAGAGGGAGTGAGAGGCTCCTCCCCCTTTCTCGTCCTTCTCCCTTCTACTCCTTTCTTCTCCTACTCCTCCTCTTTTTCCTCCTACATTCTTTTCCTTCCCCAACGCCTTCTCTCTCCTCCTACTCTTCCTCCCTCCTTCTGGTCCTTCTCATCCTCCCTCCTTCTTTCTCCTCCTACTCTTCCTCCCCTCCCTCCATCTGGTCCTCCTCTTACTCTTCCTCCTCCTCTTCCTCCTCCTCCTACTCCTCCTCCTACGCCTCCTCCAGGCGAGTGTTTCACCAGCAGAATCACAGAATGGCGACATATCCCAGTAGTGTAAAGCTGTCGACAGGTGGCGACAACAGGTAGAAGAAGCCTTAAGAAACGACAAGACAGACACTAAGACACGGTGGGACAGACAGTAAGGCACGGTGGGACAGACAGACAGTAAGACACGGTGGGACAGACAGACAGTAAGACACGGTGGGACAGACAGACAGACAGACACTTCAGACAGCCAGAGAGACAACTTCCTCACCCGGTTCTCGTTTTACACACCGGGAGGCCACAAACTCAGCGTGATAACCCCTGTGTGTGTGTGTGTGTGTGCGTGTGTGTGTGTGTGTGTATGCGTGTGTGTATGCGTGTGTGTGTGTGAGGTATCTAAGTATGCCAACCGTGAACTCTTACACTGGGGCCCATTTGACCAATGCTTAAACTCAGACTGTCGGAAAGTATCTAAGTTAAGGTCAAGTCTCAACGCAATTTCACCGCCATCCGCCCCACTATTAATAACGTCACTGAGTTAGGGTAACACTTCTAACTTACGAACTTTTGAGAATCCACCATTGTATCGTAACTTCCATCAATTACGAAGAAAAAAATAACGTAAGTATCTCTTGAGAATTCACCTTTGTGTCGTAACTTAACCGAGTCAGTTATATACGATTTCACACAATAAGTTACGAGGAAATATTTTAACGTACGAACCATTGAGAATCCGCAATGTTGCAATAGTGTACTGTATAGTGAAGGAGTGTTCTCACCTCACCTAATTATTGGGGGGTGGGGGGTAAGAGGGTGTGGGAGGGGGTGGGGGGTGGGAGGGGGTGGGAGGAGGGGGATAGAGGTAAAGAAGAAGAGGAGGGGATAAGGGGGGTGAGGGGGATAAATAACGCCATAAATCAAGAGGAAACAGATGCAACACCTCACTAGAAAACACTTAATTGATGTCTTTATTGTGGCCTGACGCTGAGGGGTGAGGCCGCCAACACTTCCGGGTCACTAGTGCACAGCCAGCCACCGCCACTGTTGCCAAGTTGTAAGTTATAATGTTGGAGGTTGTGGTTGTGGTGTTAAGTCATGTTGTTTAGGTCATGTGTCCTCTGTTGCTGTTCCATTTGTTAGTGTTATTAATGTCATTATTGTTATTAATACTTTTTACTGCTCGTCTCAACTCTGTACAATATTATATAATGAACGTAAATCTAAGTATATATTAGGGAGTTACCTGATGACCCTCTTAAATTATTTTGGTTTCAACATTCTTGACACTACCATTGTTAAGCTGGTTAACTCTCCTGCAATTGTGTGGACCGTTAACGCCCCTGGACCACATTATATCAGGTGTATAAGAACATAAGAACATAAGAATGGAGGAAACTGCATCCAACCTATGTTTGAAGCTATTCAGCGTATTCGAGTTAATGATGATATTTGGTAACTTGTTCCATTCATCCACTACTCTGTTTCCAAACCAGTGTTTACCTATTTCACGCCTAAATCTAAATTTGTCTAATTTAAAACCATTGTTACGAGTTCGCTCCTGGTTGGATAGTTTGAGTACCTTTGTAATGTCCCCTTTGTTTAGCCCTGCCTTCCACTTATACACCTCTATCAGGTCGCCCCTCGCTCTACGTCTCTCGAGGGAGTGCAAATTAAGATGCTTTAACCTGTCTCTATACTCAAGGTTCCTAATGCCCGGGATTAGTCTTGTCATTCTCCTCTGAAATCTTTCCAGGGATTCTATATCCATTCTGTAATACGGTGACCAGAACTGAACTGCGTAATCCAGGTGTGGTCTCACAAGGGCAAGATACAGTTTTAAGATGACCTCGCTAGTCTTGTAACTAACACTCCTTTGTATGAACCCAAGTACTTTATTAGCCTTGTTACGGGCAAAAACACATTGTTTACTTGGCTTAAGGTTCCTACTTATCATTACTCCTAAATCTCTCTCGCAGTCGGATTTTTCAATGCCATCGTTGTTCATCTGGTATCTGGTTTCCCTGTTTACATCTCCTATACTGAGTACTTTACATTTGTCCATGTTGAATTTCATCTGCCATTTTTCAGACCATTCGAAAAATTTGTTTAGATCTTCCTGTAGTTTTGCTGAGTCCTCGTCAGATTTAATAACACGTCCTATTTTAGTGTCATCTACTGCCACTGTACTAATTACTGAACCTGTAATCGTGGTTGAGGTTATTGGTTGAACTCTCTGGTGGTGAAGACAATAGTGTAGAGGAGGTGATCTAGTGTGACTATTGTGTTGGATTAAGGCAACACTATTAAAAAACCTGTGATTGTTTGGGAAGTATAGTGAAATATAGTGACGTGTAGTGAAACAGATCCCAGCAATATAGGGTCATCAGTTGGACACACACACAAGATGGAGGCCACAATAGAGAGGAATTTAGGCCACATGATGCCACTTGATCCTTCCCTTACCACAAGTCCTGGCATGACGTCACCGCCAACACACCACGCCTCCCATAACATCGCTATATCTAAACTTCTTTGTAATTCATTCACTAACTCCAACACTGAAATTACAATATCTAACCAAAGAAAATAAAACAAAAACTATGTATGATATTTTTAGTCAGTGTTATACAAAAAAGCGACTCGTATTTTAATTTTATTCTAGGTATCTCGGCGCGAAATGGAGGCAGGTTACTACCCCAGCCATGGCCATCAGATGATCTTTGTTTTGATAATGAGAGGAGTGTTTACGTTGACGGCTGACCTTGAGTACTGTAGTGAATGGGTGAGGCTAGGTAGTGGGGTGGGGTCGGGCAGGTAAGGCGACATACAGGTGTGCATTGTTAACACGGCCAGGCAGACAGACAGACGCCCTGATAGCTATAGATATGAATGATGGTAGATGACAAAGGTAATCCACTCCCGTGAACCGTGAACTGGAGGTTGTGTTAGTGAGGTTTGTTAGTCATTGAGTACATTGAGGAGTACTTGCAGTTATTACTATTATTACTATTATTATTATTATTATTATTATTATTATTATTATTATTATTATTATTATTATTATTGTTCACACAACAAGAGCTACAGACAACCAACCGCTCACTTAAACGCTGGAGGCTGAGGAGATGTGACCGTGAGAGATGAGGATAAAGTAGACAGTTTAATACGTGTGTGTGTGTGTGTGTGTGTGTGTGTGTGTGTGTGTCCTCCAGCCACTCATTACTCTCTGTCTCTTTAAATAACGTCCACGTGCTTCACCCTATAATAATCTTGTCATGAAGTAGATATGACCCATTCACCGCCCCCGTCACGCCCACATGCACACTGACACCGCCCACACGCTCACTGATACAGCCCACACGCTCACTGATACAGCCCACACGCACACTGATACAGCCTACACGCACACTGATACCGCCCACACGCCCACAAAGGTGGGCATTACAAAAGTACTCAAACTATCCAACCAGGAGCGAACTCGTAACAATGGTTTTAAATTAGACAAATTTAGATTTAGGAGCGAAATAGGTAAACACTGGTTTGGAAATAGAGTAGTGGGCGAGTGGAACAAGTTACCAAATATCATCATTAACTCGAATACGATGGATAGCTTCAAACATACAGTAGGTTGGATGGATATATGAGCAATAGGGGTTGGGTGTAAGTGGGCCTGCCCAGTATGGGCAAATAGGCCCGCTGCAGTTTCCTCCATTCTTATGTTCTTATGTTCTTATGTACTAATACCGCCCACACACACACACTGACACCGTCCACACACATACACACAAATTCCTCCGCTTTTTTGTCATTGGGTCAACTCATATGCACTTCCTTTTATTCTTCAAAGTGCTTCCTGAGAAAATAAAACTCCGCCTGGTGACATCATTTATCACACCGATATTAACTTACCCAGCAGTACCTCTTCATACTATGAGCACCACTCAAATATTAAAATTACAGGTAGTCCAAAATGAAGCCCTAAGATTCGTCACAGGTGAAAGATACCCCTTCACCAGAACCACAGCCGAGATACATAGAGACCTGAGAATAAAACACATCAACCAGCAGCTGCACACCCTGGCCAGGAGAGTCTGGCAAAAGATAGAACGATCAGAGCAAGAACTCCTTCAAGACTCCCACCAGACAACGACAACAACCATACATGGGTCCCCAAAAGTTACCAAATCTCAAAAGGTCCATTACCACCCGCGATCTACACATCCAGGCAATAGACAACCTCCCTAGACCAGCATCCGCCAGTAGGGTCAGCTGAATATGAAATATGGCCCTCAAAACACCCATATATGGGACAGGGTATTATGTCTAGTGCCTGTACCGACAGACAATAACTAACCCATGGCATAACTCTAACACACTATTAGGTTAGCTAGGCGGTCAGCCCGCCCTCTCTTACCTCCTCCTAAATTTCTTCAATTTCCGAACTATAACTTCCTTCCCCCACCTCTAATCTTCTTTCATCCCTCCTTTCTCTACAATAAATAAATAAATAAATAAATAAATAAACCCTCACCCCCAACGCACCTCACCCCAACACACCTCACCCCCACCCCCCTGTCTACGACTTATCTCTCGGTCATTACTCACCTGTTGATTAAAACCTGTCTGGTCTCTGGTATTTGGTCGGCCGCTGCGCCTCTAAAACACTTATACATTAACCTAACCTAACCTAACCTAACCTAACCTAACCTAACCTAACCTAACCTAACCTAACCTAACCTAACCTAACCTAACCTAACCTAACCTAACGAAACCCATCCTTACCTAACCAATTTTAACCGAACTTACCCTAACCTAACTAAACAAATATAATTAATCCTAATTAACCCTAAACTAACCTAACTAAACTTAACCAAACCAAACAATAAAAAGAAACAAGAACAACAATAACAATAACAACAAAAATGGTAAACAAACAAATAAATAATAAAAAATAAACAATAAAATAATCAGAAAATAGACACCGACTGGATAAATGAGGTAATTTATGAACCCACACCATCGACCCACACCATCGACCCACACCACCAACCCACACCATCGACCCACATCATCGACCCACACCACCAACCCACACCATCGACCCACACCACCAACCCACATCATCGACCCACACCACCAACCCACACCATCGACCCACACCACCAACCCACACCATCGACCCACACCACCAACCCACACCATCGACCCACACCACCAACCCCACCATCGACCCACACCACCAACCCACACCATCGACCCACACCATCGACCCACACCACCAACCCACACCATCGACCCACACCACCAACCCACACCATCGACCCACACCATCGACCCACACCATAGACCCACACCACCAACCCCACCATCGACCCACACCACCAACCCACACCATCGACCCACACCACCGACCCACACCATCACCCGCACCACCAACCCACACCATCGACCCACACCATCGACCCACACCACCAAACCCACACCATCGACCCACACCACCAACCCACATCATCGACCCACACCATCGACCCACACCACGACCCACACCATCGACCCACACCAACAACCCACACCACCGACCCACACCATCGACCCACATCATCGACCCACACCATCGACCCACACCAACTCACAACCAGTTTACACCAACCCCCAATAGTGACTGTAGACTGGTCGGTTACACACACACACACGAAACTGGATCACTGCTCATTCATGCTTTTAAATCCCTGACGTAAATAAATTCATTCTTAAAAGTTTATTCCTCATTTTTTTTGTCTCTCAGCAGCTGATGGCCCGAGACCGAACCTTCCTGCCTGACTCAACTAAGCCGCGATATAAAGAGATCTGTAATATATTCGTAGGTTAAAATTCCCCCCTTAACTAATATAATATAATGGCTGCCCCTCGTGTAACGAGGATGGCCGGTCCAAGGGCCAACACAACAACCACACCCTGAGTTAACGAGCTGCATGAACCAGTGTCAAGGAATAGTCCGAGAAGACCGGACAACTCACCAACTGCACTGGCTAACCATTACCCCCGGAACACGATCCGCAAATTGAATAACATCCAGGTTCCCAATTACTGCTGGGTAGACAGAGGCAAATGGCATAAAGAAACTTGCCCATAGTTTCACCCTGCCCGGGGATCAAACCTGAGTCCGCTCGCTTGCAAGGCGACCATGCTGACCATTTCACTACTAATGATGTAGGGACGTATCTCACTGGTTAACTTATGACTACGACATCAATATGGATTCCCAAAGGGTTCGTAATGTATTTTTTTCCCTTGCCTGGTGACGTACGAAGGTATCTAACTGCGACACTAACATTCGTAAGTTAAATTTTCAACCTAACCGAAGACTTAACAATCCCTATAACTGCCTTAATTACCTCCTCGTAACTGGCTATAAGATGAACCATTTAGTAAGGTTTGGGTACAATGTTGATGTCATATTCGGAGCTCCAAAGTTTGCTCGTTGTATGACTGTGTCCTGGTGAGGTCAACTGTGTCATAACTCCTTCCAGGGTTCAAAGCCACGAAGCATTTACCTGTTAATATTATCATACTCTCGCTGTTGTTAAGGTCAAGGCTCCTCGGTGTAATGTTAAGTCATGTTGAACGTTGTCTTCCTTTCTTCGACTTACATTCACTCAGTTATATACATTCTAACATCTCCAGTTACGAGAGATATTTAACGAGTGAACTTTTAGTGTGTGTGTGTGTGTTGGGTATAATGGCCATCATAACAGCCAGATACACTCGACTAGAATCACCGGGAAAATTTCAGATACATAGTAAATAATTAACGTACCTGTAACACACTTTAATAATGAAGGCCATCAACCGCTTTACGTTCTCTACACACTGTTATTTGTTATTTCTAAAGACCTGTTGTATTATACTGTACGATAGTTTCTACTGGTCGACAGGCAGTGAGCACCTACTCATACTGTACGACACTTTCTACCGGGAGACTGGCAGCAAGAACATACACGACGCCATCCAGAAACTGCACAGCCAGACGAACAAGCAACGCCCTTGTGTCATTTTTAGGCTGCATTGAGACAACTCTACACCTTTCTTTCCTGATTTGACTGATAGATGTCTTTATCGAGTGAGGGGAGTTTCTTACAGACGGTTTAATGTAGGTAGTGGACATAGATATTAGAGAGCCGCTGTTGGATTACCACTTCAACTTATTTCACCTGATGATTAAATACACAAGCGTAAACCTAACCTAACCCATCCTAACCTAAACTAAACTAACCTAACCTAACCTATCGCTAACCCAACCTACCCTAAGCTAACTCAACCTAGCCAAACACTAACCTAACCTATCGCTAACCTAACCTAACCTAACAATAACCTAGCGATTTTTTGTTCGACACCACAACCACATCCAGCCCATACGAGCACGTACTGATCGCTATAAGAACAGCCCAGTCCTAACCATTGTAAAAATTACCAATAACTCGTAATCAACCAGTGTTCACTCCCAGTCAATCTTACCTTTTAGTACTGTCACTATGTTGAAATGCCCTGTAGTTTGAGCTTCTCCCCACCTAGTTATTATATGTCTTATTTGTGTCACTTATGTTACTTGTATATTATTTGTAAATCAAGAGACCCATTCCCCGATTATGTAACTGTATATCTTCAGCCTTCACACACACACACACACACACGGCACGCACACACACACGCACGCACACACGCACGCACGCACGCACGCACACACGCACACACGCACACGCACACACACACCATGTACTTGACTTATCGAGATGTAGAAACAATGAGCAAGAGATAAAACAAGTGAACGAGTAGACGTTACCCTCGCTGCTCTTCAACTCCCCAGAATCCCCTTCCACTCCCCAGAATCCTCCCTCCCCAGAATCCTTCCACTCCCCAGAGAGAATCCCCTTCCCTCCCCAGAATCCCCCCTTTCCCCAGAATCCCTTCAACTCCCCAGAATCCTTCTCAACTCCCCAGAATCCCCCTTCCTTCCAGAATCCCCTTCAACACCCCAGAATTCCCTTCAACACCCCAGAATCCCCCTTCAACTCCCAGAATCCCCTTCCACTCCCCAGAATTTCCTTCAACTCCCCAGAATCCCCAGACACCCCCCAGTACCCCTTCCCCAAGGTACAAAAATAGCCACCACCTCACAATATTTTAAACTGATAACATAAATATAATTGTCTGCTACACTCCCCAGTAACTGTATCACTGTGGGTGTTGACTGTACTGAACCACACCCATACGGGAGG
This sequence comes from Homarus americanus, assembly GCF_018991925.1. Lineage (NCBI taxonomy): Eukaryota > Metazoa > Arthropoda > Malacostraca > Decapoda > Nephropidae > Homarus > Homarus americanus. Next base: position 175,940 of record NW_024755578.1, read on the forward strand.
ACTGGACGAGGAGGATAGAGGATGGACGGGCAGGACGGCAGGACGGGGAGGATAGAGGGATGGACGGGCAGGACGGGAGGTTAGAGGGATGGACGGGCAGGACGGGAGGATAGAGGATGGACGGGAGGATAGAGGGATGGACGGAGGATAGAGGGATGGACGGCAGGATAGAGGGATGGACGGGAGGACGGGAGGTTAGAGGGATGGACGGGCAGGACGGGAGGTTAGAGGGAAGGACGGGCAGGACGGGCAGGACGGGAGGGGAGGATAGGAGGATGGAGGGATGGACGGGAGGATAGAGGGATGGACGGGAGGATAGAGGGATGGACGCGAGGATAGAGGGGGATGGACGGCAGGATAGAGGGATGGACGGGAGGACGGGAGGTTAGAGGGATGGACGGGCAGGACGGGCAGGACGGGGAGGAGGATGGAGGGAGGGAGGGATGGACGGGAGGATATAGGGATGGACGGGCAGGACGGGAGGTTAGAGGGATGGACGGCAGACGGGAGGTTAGAGGGATGGACGGGCAGGACGGGCAGGACGGGAGGATAGAGGGATGGACGGGCAGGACGGGCAGGACGGGGAGGATAGAGGGATGGAGGGATGGACGGGAGGACGGGAGGATGGAGGGATGGACGGGGGGATAGAGGGATGGACGCGAGGATAGAGGGATGGACGGGGATAGGGGGATGGACGGAGGACGGGAAAATAGAGGGAGGGGAGGATAGAGGGATGGACGGGAGAACGGGCAGGACAGGATGATAGAGGGATGGACGGAAGGTCACACGGAAGGATGGATCGGGGACGGACGGGAGAACGAAAGGACATATAGAGGTGACGGAAGGACGGATTGGACGGGAGGACAAAATAGACGGAATGAAGGACGGACTGGGACGGACGGGAGAGGGTCAGACGTCAGACAGAAGGACAAAAGGAAGGTTGGACGGCGTGTGTGTGTGTAGACAGTCTCTACTTGCATGTGGTGTCAACAATTCACTGCCACTCTGCCCTCATCTTACAAGGCTCCCCCCCCCCCCAACATTTCCTGCTCTCTCTCTCTCTCCTCACCATTCTCCACCACACAAAGGAACGGACAGACAGACAGACAGACAGACAGACAGACAGACAGACAGACAGATAGATAGATACCCTGTAGATAGATAACTATATAGATAGATAGATAGATTATTGGATGGATCATAATTACCTGATTAAAAGTTTTAATTCAACTTACTGCTGCTGGCAATTATATTCCAGCCCCTCTGACGTTGGCTACACTGCTCTATCCCAGCCCCTCTGACGTTGGCTACACTGCTCTATCCCAGCCCCTCTAACGTTGGCTACACTGCTCTATCCTAGCCCCTCTAACGTTGGCTACACTGCTCTATCCCAGCCCCTCCCAGCCCGTCTTAGCACTGTGTTGCCGCGAGGACCCACCTGACGCAGAGGTCGGGGCGGCGAGTGTGAAGGAGGTTATCTGAGGACCCGGGCCATATATCTGTGGGGGAGGACCTGCCCCTGACCAGACGAGGACCTGCCCCTGACCAGACGAGACACACGAACACACAGGTAAATTGGGTGAGTAGGAGGGGTGGGGAGGGGGGTAGGGTACGGAGGAGGGGAAGGGAGAAGAGGTACGGGATGGGAAGAGGAGGGAAGGGGAGAAGGTTTGGAGAAAGAGGGAAGGGGAGAAGGTTTGGAGAAAGAGGGAAGGGCGGATGAGGAGCGAATGGAGGGAGGGAAGGGGAGAAAGGATGAAGGAATGAGAGAGAGAGAGAGAAGGGAGAGACAGGTGGACTGCCTTGACCTGTGGAGGAGGAGGCGAGGGGAGAAGAAGAAACAAGGAAGGGGAGAAGGAAGAATAAGGATGAAGCAGAAAAAGAGGCAAGGAGGAGGAGGAGCCGGAAGAGGAAGAGAGAAGAAGAAAGAACAAGAAAGACGAAGAATCAAATAAGATGAGAGAAGAAGAAGCAATGAGGAGGAGAGAGAAGGAGGAAGATATAAGAAGGAAGAGGAAGATAGAAGAAGGAGGAGGAGGAGGAAGAGGAGAGAGAAGGAGGAGGAGGAGGATAGAAGAAGGAAAAGAAGATAGAAGAAGGAGGAGGAGGAGGATAGAAGAAGGAAGAAGAAGCAAGGAAGAGAGAAGAGGAAAGAACAAGAAAGACGAAGAATCAAAGAAGCGGAAAGAAGAAGAAGCAATGAAGAAGAGGAGAGAGGAGGAAGAGGACAGAAGAAGGAGGAGGAGGAAGAAGAAGCAAGGAAGAGGAGGAGGAAGAGGAGAGAAGAAGAAATGTGCAAAACTATACCTTAAATTTTTACAAGACCAGAGATTTATGGTTGGAGGAGGAGGAGGAGGAGGAGAGGAGGAGAGGAAGAGGAAAGGGATAAAGGAGAAAGAAGAATTGACATAAAGAAGACATATGGAGCACTTCCGGGTTGCACTGAGGGCGACACAACCCGGAGATAAAGAGACAGAAGGTGAAGGTTGGTGGAAGGAGGGGGGTATGGAGGGAGGGAGGGAGGTATGGAGATAAAGGGAGGACAGAAGGTGAAGGTTGGTGGAAGGAGGGGGGTATGGAGGGAGGGAGGGAGGTATGGAGAGGGAGGGAGGTATGGAGGGAGGCATGGAGGGAGGGAGGTACAGAGGGAGGTATAGAGGGAGGCAGGTATGGAGGGAGGTATGGAGGGAGGGGGGGGTGGAGGGAAAAGTGGTATTTTCTCAATCTCTCTCTCTCTCTCACACACTACAACACAACTAATCACGGTAAAGTCTCAGGAAAATAAAGACGCCATATTTACTCGCGTCTTTGTTACGTAGATTAAAGTACAGAGCCAATTAGATACGTTTTCATATCTTTAATTATGAGGAAAATTTAACGTAAGATATTTTGAGAATCCATCTAGGTTAAAAAAGTTAAATTCATTCTTATTTTTTTTAACCAGGAAAGTTGTTTTAGCCTAAGAACTAGTGAGAATCCATCGTCGTGTCTTAATTCAAGTAAGATAATTAATTAAAATCGTTTATATCAATTTAAGGCAAAAAACTAACTTAAGAACTTTTAAAAATCAATAATAACTTTTCAAATTATTTTCACTTAAGGGAGAAATCTACTGAACGAACAATTGAGAATCTGGACGAAATGTTATAAAGTGTGAAAGATGCGGAGGATCGACTAGAAATATTTCTTTAAAAAACGTCAGTGTGAAAAAATGTTCAACGAGAGAAAATAAAGATTAGGATAATAAAAGTAACCCCCCCACCCCCTAGGAGGATACAGGAGGAGGAGGAGGAAATGTAGGAAGAGGAGGAAGAGGGGAGGAGAGAGGAGGAGAGGAGAGGATGTAGAGGGGAGGTGGATGGGGAGGGGGAACAGGATGGATAGGGAGGATGAGGATGGAGAGGGGAGGAGGAAGATGATGGAAAGGATGAGGAGGAAGAAGACGAAGAGGAGGAGGAGGAGGTAATGTAGGAAGAGGAGGAGTAGGGAGGAGGAAGAGGAGTAGGGAGGAGGAGTAGGAGGAGGAGGAGGAGGAGGAGGAGGAGGAGGAGGAGGAGGAGGAGGAGGAGGAGGAGGAGGAGGAGGAGGAGGAGGAGGAGGAGGAGTAGGAAGAGGATGTAGAGGGGAGGTGGATGGGGAGGGGGAACAGGATGGATAGGAGGATGAGGATGGAGAGGGGAGGAGGAAGATGATGGAAAGGATGAGGAGGAAGAAGACGAAGAGGAGGAGGAGGAGGTAATGTAGGAAGAGGAGGAGTAGGAGGAGGAGGTAAAGCCTCATACATCATCACAAGGATCCGGTCTCTCTCTCTCTCTCTCTCTCTCTCTCTCTCTCCACAACCTACCAGACCAATATTTAACGATGGCCCCTTAAATTACCGAACACAAAAGATCCACACAAAGAAAACGGAACACACACACACACACACACAGACACAGACACACACACACACACACACACAGACACAGACACAGACACAGACACACACACACACACGGCCCCTCCTGAGCCTGTCTTCAGAACATCATGAGGCCATAAAGATGATCTTGATTGACCAATGACGTGTTAAGTAAGGGGTCGGGGGAGGAGGGTCGGGGGGAGGGAGGGGGAGGAGGGGGGGGGGGAGCAAGGGGTCGGGAGGAGGAGGGGTTGGGGAGGAGGGGGTTGGGGGTTGGAGGGGGTCGGGGGGGGGGTCGGGGAGTGAGGGGGGTCGGGGGAGTGAGGGGGTCGGGGGGAGGAGGGGGTCGGGGGGAGGGGGGGTCGGGGGGAGGGGAGCGAGGTGGTCGGAGGAGGGGTCGGGGGAGGGGGGTCGGGGGAGTGAGGGGGTCGGAGGGAGGGGTCGGGGGAGGGGGTCGGGGGAGGAGGGGGTGAGGGGGTCGGGGGAGTGAGGGGGTCGGGAGGAGGGGTCGGGGGGAGTGAGGGGGGGGGGGAGTGAAGGGGTCGGGGGAGGAAGGGGTCGAGGGGAGTGAGGGGGGTCGGGGAGGGGGTCGGGGGAGGAGGGGGTCGGGGAGTGAGGGGGCTCGGGGTCAAGGAGGCGTTGACATCACCGCCATGGTCATTCTCCCTCACAATAAATTAGGTTAAGAAGTCGGGAAAGGTCACGCTGAAGGGTCCTAGTGTGTGTGTGTGTCAAGGAAGGCCAGCTGACGGGAAGACTTCAAACACGCCTCAAACATTTACATCTACTAAATAATTTCTACGTAAAATAAGTTTAAAAACAAATTAATAAACAAACATCTTTTTTAAATAAACGGAGAAGAAAATAAAACGAAAAACTTTAAAGTACAAATTCACACAAAAATCACTTAAACGTTAACTCACCTGTAAACGATATCCCGTAGACGATGAGCCGCCTCCCCAGGTATTGTCTTCACGTGATGTAGCGACTATTATACACCAGGTAGATTCACAGTGTATATCCGCACTGACCAAGTCCATAAAACTAAACTAACACACAGACCGAAACGCAATCGAATCCCATGGCGCAGCGAGACACAACAGCGAGACACAACTGGTAGACACAACCAGACCTCAACCCACTCCTTCACTGTTGACTCTCCTCGTTCCCTCACCCACCATGCATTGTGGGTAATGAACTAATAACATCACTTTCAGTAATTAATATGCACCACACATTCATAAAAAGATAAATACAATAAGTTACATAAATAATAAGACAGTTTACTAGATACCTAAAACTACTTCATTTATAACTACCGTCACTACACCCGGAGTTTCGGACACCTGTAACAACGCAACAAGCCAACGACCAAACCCAACAAGCCAACGACACACCCAACAAGCTAATTCAGTAATTACGTCGCTACTGTGCCATATGTTACACAAGAACTCCCTCGACACAATAACGTAGAGAGATTAAGGTAACAAGAACATACATTATACATTATACAGACTAACATACAAGAACATACATTATACATTATACAGACTAACATACAAGAACATACATTATACATTATACAGACTAACATAACAAGAACATACATTATACATTATACAGACTAACATACAAGAACATACATTATACATTATACAGACTAACATAACAAGAACATACATTATACATTATACAGACTAACATACAAGAACATACATTATACAGACTAACATACAAGAACATACATTATACATTATACAGACTAACATACAAGAACATACATTATACATTATACAGACTAACATAACAAGAACATACATTATACATTATACAGACTAACATAACAAGAACATACATTATACATTATACAGACTAACATAACAAGAACATACATTATACATTATACAGACTAACATAACAAGAACATACATTATACATTATACAGACTAACATAACAAGAACATACATTATACATTATACAGACTAACATAACAAGAACATACATTATACATTATACAGGACAGGGCTACACCGGGCTACACCTACATACACCCGGCACCCCAAATTAATCTCACCTGTACACACCTGGCCAGTAATCCCCCCATTAACACAACAACTATACACCTGTTATAACTCAGATTGACATATTGTTTAACATTAATCCAAAAATCCCCCGATTAATTAACATGACAACAGTACGTGTAATATCAACTTTTGAGTACTTAACCTAACCTAACCTAACTTAAACTAACCTAACCTATCTTATACTTAAAATAACTTAATCAAACCAAAGCTAACTTAACCTAACGCTAAACTAACGCTAAGCTAACCTAACCTGACCTAAATCACCCAATTACCTTCAATACGAATTATTTACAAACACACACCTTAGAGACCAACAACAAAATGTAATTACTGTGTATACTCAACCAGCCACAAGTTATACCTTATATTTCTTCTATGTACTTAAAGCTGTTATGACCTATATCAAACGACTAATTAAACTCTGTTGGTGATTAACAGGTGTTCAGGTACAGGAGTTAACTTTGGTCATTAGTATATCTCTAACATCTGTTGTTTTGACGGAGAGAAGAATGTGTTGGATGGTCTCTCTCTCTCTCTCTCTCTCTCTCTCTCTCTCTCACTAACCACCACCAAGGGTCACACTTAACTAAGGTCAACACGTTAAGTGAATTCCACTCTATAAGCTACACTCACAGTGCCATGGGTCGCTTACAGTGTCAGGAGTCGCCCATAGTGTAAGGAGTCGCCCATAGTGCCAAGAGTCGCCCATAGTGCCACAATACCACTGGTCGCCCATAAAGAGGTGACATCTTTACACGGGTGCCACCAGCGTCATCATGGCACTCCCCTGAAGGATAATCCGGAGTTACGGCCCTCTTGTCCCCTACCACACTGTACACACGAGGAGTTATAGAGCATCGTCGTCTTGTAGGAACCTGGTGGAGGGGAGGGAGAGGGGGGCAGGGAGGGGAGGGGAGGGGAGGAATGTGGAGAATACTTGTGAAATGAAGGAAGAGGAGGGGAGGAAAATGGAAGAAAGGGGAGAGGGTGTCCAAATATACCATACTGGATCATAAAAAAAGTATATACATATATTCAGTACAAGTGACCAAGTGTTCCGTCATGCTAACATAAACAACGAGAGACAACAACACAACACACTCATTAATGAACTCATGTTAGATATTGTTAGGTTATTTCCACACACAAAATCTCGTTAAAATCCACTGATAAATGTTCAAGTTATCGTGATGACAACTTCTCGAGGCTGGGACGGACGGACGGACGGACGGACGGACGGACGGACGCAAGAATCCCCCATGACTATGACAGAGGGGTGGTGGGGGCGGGGCCAGACCTAAGTCATCACCACGACGACCAGATCACTTACCGCGGCGCCACACCTTAATGGACCACAAGCATAAAAACATAATATATTCACATCAAAAACAGATTTACAGGAGACGAAGTTGACCCATTGATGGAGGGCGAGAGGGCGAGGTCACGTGAGGCCCTGTTTTACCTAACCTAACCCAACCTCACTTAAACCTAGTTGAAGTAAGGTGAAGTTAAGTGAGGTAATGTGAAGTTTGGTTATGTTAGGGGCGATTAAGATTGGGCGCCCATTCAACCATACAAGATTAGTAGTACTGTAGTTATGTGGTCCGCGGGGGTGTTCACTGATGAGGGTAAGTGGCGAAACACACACACACTCACACACACACACACACACACTCTCTCTCTCTCTCTCTCTCTCTCTCTCTCTCTCTCTCTCTCTCTCTCTCTCTCTCTCTCTCTCTCTCTCACCCGCCCACACGGACACCTAACACACAACACCTCCCACAAGCTTTGTTATCGGGTGATCGCTGCCCCTGTGTCGGGTTGCACGATACAGACACATACACCTTGAATACCCACACCCACACCCACGCCCACACACCCTAGTTTCAACACACCCACACACCCTAGCTGCATCACGCCCACACACCCTAGTTGCGTCACGCCCACACACCCTAGTTGCGTCACGCCCACGAAACTCATGGCAAGGCTCTCAGTGTGTAAATGAAAAGCAAATAGAAGGAGGAGGTGAGAGAGAGAGAGAGAGAGAGAGAGAGAGAGAGAGAGAGAGAGAGAGAGAGAGAGAGAGAGAGAGAGAGAGAGTTATTAATAAGTGCTCATAATAATCTGAACAGACAAAAGAGGTTGAGTTCTTTGTGGGTGATGAGGGGGGAGGGGGGAGATAATTGGTGGTGTGGAGGAGTGTCTCTGTCTGTCTCTCTCTGTCTCTCTGTCTATCCTTATATTCCTATCTATATATCTGTCAATCTATCTATCTATCTATTTAACATCCACCACCACCACCTGCAACACTCACTACCACCACCACCACCTACCACCATCTACAACACTCACTATCACCACCTACCACCTACCACCTATCTACCACCACCACTCACCTGCAACACTCACTACCACCACCACCACCTACCACCATCTACAACACTCACTATCACCACCACCACCTACCACCATCTACACAACACTGACCATCACCACTCACCACTCCACCACCATCTAACACTCACTATCACCACCACACCACCCACCATCCATCCACAAACATCACCACCCCACACCACCTACCACCATCTACAACACCTCACCACCCCACCATCCACCACCATCTACAACACCTCACCACCACCACCACCACCCACCACCATCTACAACACTCACCACCACCACCTACCACCATCTACAACACTCACCACCACCACCTACCACCATCTACAACATGTCACTCGGCCTCCAACAAGTAATACCGCCACCAGCTGCGTCTTCAGCGCCATCTGGGGGTCCTGGGAGCCTCGAGACACAGCCATCTGCCCCTTAATGGTTGTCGTTGAGTTGAAACAGACCGTTCATATACGGGAGCTTCTGTTAAGTCCTGTTGTATAATGGTCGGGTCCACCGTGGGTACTGTTGAGTGTGTGTGTGTGTGATGAATGCAGGTCTGTCTGTATGTGTGTTCCTCCATGACACACACACACACACACACACACACACACACACACACACACACACACGCACACACACACACGCACACACACACACATACACACACCTATTATTTATCTATTTATCTATCACTATCAATATATCTATCTATTTACCCATCAGTCTAGCTAAATATCTATCCATCTATCGAACTTTTTTCATTTCTATAAAAGTTTCAGAATGGTGGGCATTTCCTTCCACTGTTGGCCCCAGACGGACGAACGGACAGACGCACGGAAGCACGGACGGACAGACACACGGAAGCACGGAAAGACAGACACACGGAAGCACGGACGCACAGACACACAGAAGCACGGACGGACAGACATACGGAGGCAATATCAGTAGTCCCTCTCCAGCAGAGTCGTCTCATCAAGAGGGGCTGGTGGACATCTCGCCCCTATACGCGTGGGTTTTGTCTTCACAGCGGGGGCGCCACTTGTACCAGGGCGGCGGGCGTTGTCCAGCCAACACCCGCTGTAAACCTCCGCTTTCACCTGTTACCCTCACCATCCTCACCTCTCACTTATTTGTGGCTTATGAGGCTCAGTGGTGAGGAGATGTGTCAGATTATCCCGCCATCCTCACCTCTTAACTGTGGTTTATGAGGGTGAGTGGTGAGGCGGTGTGTCGGACCATCACGCGTCTTACCTAAGACTCCTCCTCCCTGTACAGTCAGCCCTCCCCTGGTCGTGTCTGTGCCCGCCCGCCTCACTCAATTAAATTACAACACAAAGCTGGATTCTCGGAGGCCAAGGTGGATTCTCTAAGGCTCATAGAGTAATTTCATTATGCATAACTGATGATATGAGAAGGTATCTGACACGGTAACTTAGGCTATCCAATACGAAGACAGATTCTCGAATGTTAGTTAGGGTTATTTTAGCCTAAATTTAAGATTTATGAAGGAAACTTAACTCAATCACTTTAAGCTACGATAAACAATGGATTCTCAAAAGTGGTAAGATTGTACTCCTAGCCGATTACATGACCAACTAGCTTACTGTAGTTACGACTCAGAGATGGATTACAAACTTGGGCTAAGATTGACTTCATTTATGCTTGACATCAGATTGACTTCATTTATGCTTGACATCAGATTGACTTCATTTATGCTTGACATCAGATTGACTTCATTTATGCTTGACATCAGATTGACTTCATTTACGCTTGACATCAGATTGACTTCATTTACGCTTGACATCCACCCAACTAAACCTTTTGACACTTTTGAACACACTGTAAAATGTCTCTCCGTTTACATACATAAATTTCTGGTCATCAACACCCACTGTTCACTTACTCTACCCAATCCTTTCTATCGTTGACCCCTGACCTCTGACCCCTGACCTCTAGCACCGAGGTGATCAGAAGCTGGACACCAGTATCTTGTGACGGTCTTCAGAAACAACTGCCACAGAAAATGCCACAAAAATCTGAATTACTTCCGAGACAAAAAGTTTAAAGGGAAATGAATAAAATGTGAGAGAAAGTTGTAAGCAGTTCCTCGGTTGGGTTAGGTTAGGTTTTGAGTGTTTTCTAACCTAACCTAACCTAACCCAACCTAACCTAGCCTAACCTAACCCAACCTAACCTAACCATCATGTCTCTAGTTATTCACTGTGACATTTTGTTCCCTGTGACTTTTTTCTGTGACTTTTTTCTGAGATTTTTTTTCTGACTTTCCTGTGACTATTTTCCTGTGATTTTTGTCTGTGACTTTTCTGTTACCTTTCTGTTCCGTACATTTAAGGTCTTCCATCAATATAAGTCAAGATGAGAGGAACCAACAGTATGTATCTCAGAGGTCGTGAACAGTAGGAAAAAAATAATGTCCTTCATAATATCAACTTTTAAGACTGGAGCGATCAGTACCTCACCCGCCTGACTGCCTTCCGTACCCCGAGAGGAAGACAATGAGAGGTGTGAGGTCTTCTCTCATCTGAAAACCAAAAACCAAATAGAGAGAGAGAACTAATTTCCCCCATGGTGTGCGATCCGAGAGACACCCCTCTCCCTCCACCCTACCACCCCTCTCCTCCCCTCCCTGGTACAAACACACGTCTTGACACCCACCTGACGCAAATAAATCTCCCTTCTTTTAATTTCCTGACCAGGCACGTAAAGAAAAGCCTCAGTAAAACACAACAGAGAGACAATGTGTCATAATAATACCAGGGAGAGACTGAGAGACAAATGAGACTGAGAGACAAATGAGACTGAGAGATAAATGAGACTATACCAGGATATAATAACATTAAGAGATGAGAGAGACAGGATATATTGTTACTATCTCTTATCTAACACGTAATTGAGATAAAATACTTGATGTTATTAGACTTTATCTTACAAATATAACGTGAAAAACAGGCCTAATTTCCTCCTCCTCCGCCATGACACCTCCCCTTCCCTCCCTCCCACACCCTCCTTACCTCTCCTTCCCTCCCTCCCACACCCTCCTTACCTCCTTCCATCCCTCTCAGCCACCTCCTACTCCTCTCCTTCTCTCCCTCCCACACCCTCCTTACCTCTCCTTTCCTCCCACACCCTCCTTACCTCTCCTTCCGTCCCTCTCACACCCCTCCTACTTCCTTCCCTCACTCCCACACCCTCCTTACCTCTCCCTTCCCTCCCTCCCACACACCCTCCTTACCTCTCCTTCCGTCCCTCTCACACCCTCCTTACCTCTCCTTCCCTCACTCCCCACACCCTCCCACTCTCCTTCCTCCCTCCCACACCCCTCCTTACCTCTCCCTTCCCTCCCTCCCACACCCTCCTTACCTCTCCTTCCCTCCTCCTCCCACCCTCCTTACCTCTTCCTTCCTCCTCCCACACCTCCTTCCTCCTCCCACACCTCCTTACCTCTCCTTTCTCCCTCCCCCACACCCCTCCTCCTGTACCTCCCTCCCACACCCTCCTTACCTCTCCTTCTCCCCCTCCCACACCTCCTTCCCTCCCTCCCACACCCTCCTTACCTCCCTCCCACACCCTCCTTCCCTCCCTCCCACACCCTCCTTACCTCTCCTTCCCTCCCTCCCACACCCTCCTTCCCTCACATCCACCCCCCCCCCTTCCACCCACTTCAGTCCAATAAACACACAAACTGACAAACACAATCAATCCTAAAAAGACACAAACACACAAATACAAACAAATACATAAACAAACACCTCTTCTCCTCCTGAATGCAACAAACCCACACAGAAACAAACAAACAAACACCCTCTTCTCCTCCCCATCAAAAAATTTACCCCCAAAATAAAAACAACTTGAAACACAACATCAAATTAGTTCCTGCAAAGAAATAAAAAATATTTGCGGGGAAAAAATAACATCCGGTGTGTTGTTGTTTTCTTGTTTGTTTGTTTTGTTTTTGTGTGAGAATAACAAGACCGTCCTGACGTATATCTCTGAATTAAAATATTTCAGCCTTTACAGAGGGGAGAGCCTAACACACACACACACACACACACACACACACACACACACACACACACACACACACACACACACACACACACACACACACACACACACACACACACACACACACACACACCGGTAAAGCCCAGGTTAATTACTTAATGCCATGTAAAGTAACACCTCCTAATCTTTCCTACCTGACAAAAGGAAGTTCAGCCATTGACTAACTTACATAAAGTATAGCCTTGTAAGACCACGTCAAGATTAAGCACCTCAGTAACTTATTTCACCTGATTAGGCACCCCAGCTTATTTCACGTGATGATTAAGCACCCCAGCTTTTTTAACTTGATTAAGCACCTCAGCTTATTTCATCTGATGATTAGGCATCCAACGCTATCATGGACCGTTAGCTTAGATTAGCATTAGATTAGGTTAAATTAGGTTAGGTTAGGTGAGACTAGTGTTAGGTTAGGTTAGCGTTTGATTAAGTTATGGTAGGTTAGGGTAGGTTAGGGTAGCTTAGGTTAGGTTAGCGTTTGATTAAGTTAGGTAAGGTTAGGGTAGGTTAGGTTAGCTTAGGTTAGGTTAGCGTTTGATTAAGTTAGGGTAGGTCAGGTTAGGTTAGATCAGGTTACGGTAGATTATATTAGGGCAGGATGCAAATGCCCTACAGGAGGATTTAAATAAACTGCAGGAGTGGTCAGAAAAATGGCAAATGATATTCAACACCAGCAAGTGCAGAGTACTTAATATTGGAAGAACAAATACTGATAATGTATACAGCCTTAACAACATCAACCTAGAGAAGTCGGCTTATGAAAGAGACCTAGGGGTATTTGTAAGCCCGGACCTACGGCCTAGAAAATAATGCGTTAATGTTCGAAACAAGGCAAACAGAGTATTAGGTTTTATGTCTAGAAGTGTAAGTAATAAGAGTGCAGAGGTCTTATTGCAACCATATCTTGCGCTAGTCAGACCGCACCTCGATTATGCTGTTCAGTTCTGGTGCCCTTTTTATAGAATGGATATAAATTCACTGGACTTAGAAACCTTCCATATCAAGATAGATTAAAGAAACTAAACTTACATTCCCTAGAAAGACGAAGAGTGCGGGGAGATATGATAGAAGTATTTAAGTGGGTGAAGGGAATCAATAAAGGGGATATAGATAAAGTTCTTATAATATCCGAGCGGGATAGGACTCGGAGCACCGGATTCAAGTTGGATAAGTTTAGGTTTAGGAGGGAGATAGGAAGAAACTGGTTCACAAATAGGGTGGTGGACGAGTGGACCAAGCTTAACAACTTTGTAGTAAGTGCTGGAACGCGGGAAAGTTTTAAAAGGAGGCTAGATAGATTCATGGATGATAGAGAGTGGTAGTAACTCTCGACAGGAGCTGCCATGCACAGGCCAACCGGCCTATTGCAGACTCCTTATTTTCTTATGTTCTTATGTAAGTTAGGTTAAGATAGGTGTAGTTTAGATCAGGTTAAGTTAGATTTTATTAAACTAGATTAGGTTAGGTTAATCTTAAGGTGATATAGCCTGGGTGCCTCATCTTGACGTGAGCCTAAAACTGACCTATACAGTATAGTGACCTGACACGAGAGAAGGTCGAAGCTTAGACCAAAATAACATCTAGTGGGACCAATGACCTTCTTTGACTTCTCCCATACCTTTGTCTTTTGACCTTCAGCTACAGGTATAAGTTGACGGATTTTAAAGCATCTGTCTGACACCTGTACCGTCTAGCATAAGTGAGTATATATATATATATATAGTAGTATAGGGTATATATATATATATATATATATATATATATATATATATATATATATATATATATATATAAAGCGTTCACTCACCGTGTACCACATTATATGTGATGTCGTGGATATCTTTTTTACTGCTCTTAATGAGCCCTCGTTGGTTGTGATGAGCTGGTTACGTGTTAGTAATGGTGGTGGTGTGGTGGCATTGTGTTGGTGGTAGAGGAGGTGTGGTGTTATGTTGAAGGTGTGGCGTGGTGTTGAAGGTGTGGCGTGGTGTTGAAGGTGTGGTGGTGTTGGTGAGGTGTGATGCTGTGTTGGTGGTGGTGGAGGTGTGGCGTTGTGTTAACATAAGAACATAAGAATGGAGGAAACTGCAGTGGCCTATTGGCCCATACTGGGTGTCCTTGCTTACACTCAACCCCTATTGCTCATAAGCATCCAACCTATGTTTGAAGCAATTCATGCATTCGAGTTAATGATGATATTTGGTAACTTGTTCCATTCATCCACTACTCTGTTTCCAAACCAGTGTTTACCTATTTCAAGCCTAAATCTAAATTTGTCTAATTTAAAACCATTGTTACGAGTTCGCTCCTGGTTGGATAGTTTGAGTACCTTTGTAATGTCCCCTTTGTTTAGCCCTGCCTTCCACTTATACACCTCTATCAGGTCGCCCCTCGCTCTACGCCTCTCAAGGGAGTGCAAATTAAGATGCTTTAACCTGTCTCTATACTCAAGGTCTTCCTAATGCCCGATTAGTCTTGTCATTCTCCCTCTGAATTCTTTCCGTATGATTCTATATCCATTCTGTAATACGGTGACCAGAACTGAACTGCGTAATCCAGGTGTGGTCTCACAAGAGCAAGATACAGTTTTAGGATGACCTTGCCAGTCTTGTAACTAACACTCCTTTGTATGAACAAAAGTATTTTTATTAGCCTTTGTTACGAGAGCAAAAACACATTGCTTACGGCTTAAGGTTCCTACTAATCATTACTCCTAAATCTCTCTCGCAGTAGGATTTCTATGTATCGTTGTTCATCTGGTATCTGGTTTCCTGTTTACATCTCCTATACTGAGTACTTAAGCATTTGTCGACGTTGAATTTCATCTGCCATTTTTTCAATTCATTCGAAAAAATTTGTTTAGATCTTCCTGTAGTTTTGCTGAGTCTCGTCAGATTTTGCATAACACGTCCTATTTTAGTGTGTCATCAGCAAATTTACTTATGTTGCTGTCTATGCCGATATCTATGTCGTTTATATATATAATAAACAATAATGGTCCAAGTACTGAGCCTTGGGGAACTCCACTTGTGACGTTGCTCCAATGGAACTTAGTGCCGTTAATGCTCACTCGCTGTTTCCTGTCCTGTAACCACGCCCTAATCCATTTAAGGATGTCACCTTTGATGCCATGAGCTTCTACCTTTCTAATTAATCTTTCGTGGGGGACTCTGTCGAAGGCTTTACTAAAGTCGAGATATACCACATCATAATTGTGCCCCTCGTCCACCGATTCGAAAACTGATGAAAAGAAGAATGTTACAGATTAGTTAGACAAGAACGTCCGTTTAGAAGCCATGCTGGGAATCATTGATCAATCGGTGCTTCTCCAGGTGATTTCGAATAGAGTTTGAAATGATTGCTTCCAGTAATTTGCCTACTATTGATGTTAGACTGATTGGGCGGTAGTTAGAGGATAGTGATCTATCCCCTTCTTGAAAATCGGTATTACATTCGCTATCCTCCAGGATTCTGGTACTACACCTGTTTTTAAGGACATGTTAAACAACTTTGCTAAGGGCATACTAAGCTCTTTCTTACATTCCTTTAATACTCTGGCAAATATCTCATCGGGACCAGGTGACTTATTAGGCTTTAATTTGTCTATTTGCTTACTAACATCGTTACTAGTCACTACTATCTCACTTAATTTGTTTTCTTCACTATCTCTGAATAGAGTCGGTGACTCGGGTATCATGTTTAAATTTTCGGTGGTGAAAACTGTTGAAAAATATTTATTCAAATTATTGCTCATTTCTCCATCGTTATCAGTGAGCTCGCCGGAGTCTGACCGTATTGGTCCAATTGGTGTTGAAGGTGTGGCGTTGTGTTGAAGGTGTGTATGCTGTGTTGAAGGTGGCGTTGTGTTGAAGGTGTGGCGTTGTGTTGAAGGTGTGGCGTTGTGTTGAAGGTGGTGTTGGTGTTGAAGGTGTGGTGGTGTTGGTGAGGTGTGACGCTGTGTTGGTGGTGGTGGAGGTGTGGCGTGCTGTGCTGAAGGTGGCGTTGTGTTGCAGCGTGGCGTTGTGTTGAAGGTGGTGTTATGTTGAAGGTGTGGCGTTGTGTTGAAGGTGTGGCGTGGTGTTGAAGGTGTGGCGTGGTGTTGGTGGAGGTGTGACGTTGTGTTGGTGGTGGTGGAGGTGTGGCGTTGTGTTGAAGGTGTGGCGTTGTGTTGAAGGTGTGGCGTTGTGTTGAAGGTGTGGCGTTGTGTTGAAGGTGTGGCGTGGTGTTGGTGGAGGTGTGACTCCTCACAACTAAACACTCACCCCTCATAACTCAAGTCAGTTTATATTTACCTCATAAGAAAGACAAATGTTTATTGCTTCAACAAACATAAGAGTCAATAATTTACATAAGTTATTATTGTTATCATATTTACATAAGAAAGATTTATAAACAGTGTTCATGAAAATAACGACCTGACCCGCTCCCGTGTTGATACTAGGAGATACCAGGCATAGATACTAGGAGATACGAGGGGAGAATACTAGGAGACACCAAACAAGGAGATGTATTAAAGTTTTACAAATACACAAAAATATACAACATACAGCATTATTTTAATACATTAGTCTTAGATACAACAGCTGGGGGGGTCGTGTAGGTGAGGGGAGGGGGGGAGAGGGAGATGGGTGGAGGGGAGGGCAAGAGGAGGTGGGTGGAGGGGAGGGGAGGTGGGGTCTTGGTTAGGGGTTTTAATAACTAGTGACTGATCTTTTGACCCACAAGTAAATGTCAAGTGACCAGGAAATTCTGGACTCAAGAGTACGGGTAGTAGTCCCCTGAATGAAAGACTCGGGTCTGGATGAATGAATTAATCAGTGGCATGAATGACTGAGTGAAGGAAGGAAGGAATATTTTTACTGTGATATTCAGGAGTGGAGGTAATGGCAAGCCTCGTTACACCTGTTCTCACCTGGACCACACTACTAGCCCAGGCAGGTGGACCACACTACTAGCCCAGGCAGGTGGACCACACTACTAGCCCAGGCAGGTGGACCACACTACTAGCCCAGGCAGGTGGACCACACTACAGGCCCAGGCAGGTGGACCACACTACAGGCCCAGGCAGGTGGACCACACTACAGGCCCAGGCAGGTGGACCACACTACAAACCCAGGCAGGTGGACCACACTACAGGCAAGGCAGGTGAACCACACTACAGGCCCAGGCAGGTGGACCACACTGGCCCAGGCAGGTGGACCACACTACAGGCCCAGGCAGGTGGACCACACTACAGGCCCAGGCAGGTGGACCACACTACAGGCCCAGGCAGGTGGACCACACTACAGGCCCAGGCAGGTGGACCACACTACAGGCCCAGGCAGGTGGACCACACTACAGGCCCAGGCAGGCAGAGACGCTCTTAAACCTGTAGTTACGAGGAAAATTTAACGTACGACTCTGGGGATGTGTTCAGGTCGTAGACACAATTAACAGTACACTAAACAAGGTGACACATCACCTTTGCATCAGGTAGACGACTGGCAGCTGTTGGGCGCCTTGTACCTACCTGTGGAGGAGAGAAAACACATTAATTATCTCATTAGTGAAGAAATCACCTGGTACCATAAATACTGTACATTATCTACACAATTCGTCTTATTATTTACTTCCTGTGTTAGTGTTCAATACAGAGGAGGTCCTGTAAGTAACGTAGGACATCTTAACATAATTTTCCTCAGCTTTCATACTACTTAAATACTTAACAAAGGTAACCAAAAAGTAGCCATTATGTACTGTACGTTAAGTAGTTATTGAGGATATCGTATTCCTCACACGCGAAATTATACGATTCGTCAGGTCAAGAAAGACGGGTTTTGGTATCCCAAAGCGTGGCCAAAAAGTGAAATTCGCTTTAATTGGCTGGAGTTGACAATCACTTTCGGTGGCACTAGATTGGCACTAGATTGGCACTAGACTGTGGCACTAGATTGGCACTAGACTGTGGCACTAGATTGGTACCGCAGCTGAAAATAATAACACGTAAATCATTTTGTAATATCCATGATACTTCTAACGCTGACATGAGCTGATATGCTGACGTGGTGAGTCAGCCAACACCCCCACTTGCTGACACAGACCTTTTCGACCTCTGACGTCAGCAAACACCTCTGCCAGCCGACTACTGACTAACTTAACCTGACGTCAGCCAATATCTCTCCTCTCCTGACGCTTGCTGACACTAGAAGACACCTGCAGATAGTCACAGACACCCCCACAGACACCTACAGATAGTCACAGACACCCCCACAGACACCTACAGATAGTCACAGACACCCCCACAGACACCTTCCTGCAGATAGTCACAGACACCCCACAGACACCTGCAGATAGTCACAGACACCCCACACACCTGCAGATAGTCACAGACACTCTCATGATACCTGCAGATAGTCACAGACACCCCACAGACACCTGCAGATAGTCATGCAGACACCCCACAGACACCTGCAGATAGTCACAGACACTCCCCCCACAGACACCTGCAGGCGCCCACAGCCACACTTAACAGACACCGTATCAAAGCCCCCTCGACACACAGGTGAAGGAGAGCTACTTTATTAAGCACCCCCTGGCACCCTCACCTGGCACCCCCCTGGCACCCACCTGGCACCCTCACCTGGCACCCCCCCTGGCACCCACCTGGCACCGTGAACAAGGTGAAGACAATTCATTACAGGTGAGCGAGAGGCACACACACACAGTCGTCATAGATGATGTATTGCTTTAAGTGCCCGAGGGACCACTGATGGCTGCAGCGAGGTACAGAGGAGTTACGATAGAGTTAGAGGAGTTACAGAGGAGTTAGAGGAGTTACAGTTGGAGTAGTTAGAAAGGAGTTACAGAGGAGTTAGAGTGGAGGCGTTACAGTGCCAACAACAATAGACTTGTCATCAGATACTCATGTTCATCTAATTATACCCAACCTGGCTTTATGATAACGTATCGTCTTATTAGCAGTAGTAGTAGTAGTAGTAGTAAAAGTATTATTAATAGTAGCATCATTAGTAGTAGTAGATTATTATAAATATTATTATTATCATCATTAATATGTGTTCATGTAGTCGTTAATCTTACATCTCACTCTTAAGTTTCGTCTGAAGGTCCAACACTAATCTTGATAACAGTGTCTTATTATTATTTGCTTTATTATTATTATTCTCTGCGTCTTTTTCTTGTTCTCCTTATTTTTCTTGCTGTTGTTGCATTCTTCTTCTCTAAACATGGCTTGCATTTTTTTCTTTTAAATAGCCGAGATAGAGAAAGTGAGCTTTATTTAGTCCTTTCTCCTCGGCTCTTTATTTTCAACGATCAATCGAGAGAGAGAGAGAGAGAATTAACTTTCTTTTTAAGGGGGCTTTCTCCTGCGTGTTGCTTTCATAACGAGCTTTCTAACTACGCCGTCACCTCACATCAGCTGGTTACCTCCAACCACCCTGAACCCATATAAGAATTGACCTGAAGTACACCGTTAACATTACCATCCTCTCTCTCTCTCTCTCTCAGACACACTTAGGTATCTGGTGTGTGTGTGTGTGTGTGTGTGTGTACAATAATAATAATAATAATTAACGGTTTATTGAAAGAGTTTACAGCCAGAAGGCTGAAAATATACAGTTACATATTTGGGGAATAATATGAATTACAAATAATATACAAGTAACATAAGTGACACAAAATAAAGATATATAATAACTAGATGGGGAAAGCTCAAACTACAGTGTGTGTGTGTGTGTGTGTGTGTGTGTGTGTGTGTGTGTGTGTGTGTGTGTGAAGGGGAGAAACACAGACAGACAGGTGGACAACACTACACACACACACACACACAGGGGGCTGGAGGTAGAGGAGTAGGCGTGACACACAGAAAGACAGACAGGCGAACACCACTACACCCCCTCAGACACATGTACACTGCCCCACCTACACACATCCATCTCCTACCTGGCCCGTCACCTTCCCTAACACACACACACACACACACACACACACACACACACACACAAATGTATGTAATAAATCATTTATGTCCAATGTATATTTTCAGCCTTCGGGCTGCAGAACTTTTTCAATAGAACGTTAATTATTATTATTATTATTATTATTATTATTATTATTATTATTATTATTATTATTATTATTATTATTATTATTATTATTATTATTATTATTATTACACGTCAGGTTAAGGTGAGCACGAAGATTCCTCACCTGCGGGTGTGTGGTGGCGTGACGTGGGGGATGAATGTAATTAGTGTGTGTCTGTCAGGTAATAACATTATCTACAGGTGTGTGTGTGTGTGTGTGTGTGTGTGTGTGTGTGTGTGTGTGTGTGTGTGTGTGTGTGTGTGTGTGTGTGTGTGTGTGTGTGTGTGTGAGTGTGTGTGTGAGTGTGTGTGTGTGTGTGTGTGTGTGTGTGTGTGTGTGTGTGTGTGTGTGTGTGTGTGTGTGTGTGTGTGTGTGTGTGTTGACAGATCACCTCTAGGCACGACACAACTCGCTCACTCTCAGACTTTACCAACAAACAATTATACCCTAGATTAATTCATCCTTCTCCCCTATAACAATAATAACAAAGTTAGGGCACTGCAAGGTAGGACAGATTTAGGTTAGGTTAGGTTAGTTTAGGTTAGGTTAGGTTAGTTTAGGTTAGGTTAGGTATCGTTCCCCAAAGAACAACAACACTAATACTGGCCATAGACTTCCCCGCTGCACCACAACACAAGACGCCATAACTCTCTACAACACTGACACAAAACACTCAACCTTTACCTTCACTGAGAGTCGCTTGTGGTACACCAATGGACGAAATTTAGTTACAATCAATCGTTGCGTGTTGGACGTTTTGTGGCGACAACTTACGGACACACGAACACAAGAACAGACATTGAGGTGGACGCACGGACACAAGGAACGACGAACGTACAGACACACAAGCACGGACAACACCCACCAGCCAGGAGAGCGAGGAGCAATAACGAGACACAATAGCCAGGGTCCGAGGCGCCTCTGCCACATGTTAAATACAGCCCCAAGTTATTAAGCTGAGAACATCGTCAACAATGGAAACAAAGAAAGCTTATTACCATCCACCAGTCTCCCCAGCTAACCGACCCACAGCTAATATATAACATAGCTTGGTGATAACAATCTCTATAGTTCGTTGTAGTGAGCATTGTGGCGATAACGAAAAATAAATAAGAGTGGCAACGTTGTGTATGCGCGGTGCTGGCTTTGACCAATTAGCGTTGAGATGCTGTTCCTTATCTCCAATCAGCGTAGAGTACAAGCCCCCAGAGAACCAGTGAAAAATATTTACACAGTATACATAAATATATCGTAATATTTTATTGCTTAGGTAATACAATAAGGAATACCTCAGCATCTCGTTTTCTGTTGCTCTTACAATATTCACGTCCAAAGAAAATGGTGGGAGGGGAGCATACAGGGTTGGCTCCGTCCGTTTATCGTCTAATAACTTGTCAAAGCTTTAAGTAATCGAGATGAAATTTGGTGTACAGCTTTGTGTCATCAATATCCACAGTGTGGTGCAGAATCAGCTTGTTCCCGCTTTATTTAACAGACTTATGGCCTCGTGATTACCAGCAAGACCCCCCCCCCAACACACACACACACAGTTCAACATAACAAATTCCCTCAAATTTATACCTCAAATTTAACTCGTTTATAACTTGTAAAGAGGTTCACATTACCTAAAATACCTCTCTCTCTCTCTCTCTCTCTCTCTCTCTCTCACAAATGAATGAAGCTTATGAAAAAAGAACACCAGATCCAACCACCACGAATGAAGCGAATGAAGCCACAAGCACAAGTGAATGAAGCCAATAAGGAGGATCAGGCATTAATGAAAGTAGACTGACGGCTTTACCTTACCTGAGCCTGAGTAAAAGTGGCACAGGTAGACCACGTTAATTAACCCCACCTGGTGTTGTTGTCTCTTCCTCCACGACCCTCATTAGTGTCTGGGCTATTAAGACAATCTCTAATTGATTCGAAAACCTTTGTTACCGCATCGAATTATTAATAGAATCGAACACCTTATATATTAAATCGACCACATTTAATATCGACCCAATAATAGGATCGAACACCTTTGGAATCGAATCGAATCCCATTGTATAAGGAACATCCGTCTTCCTTCCCCTCCCCCTTTTGCTCTCTCTCCTTCCTCCTCCATCTCCCTCTTCCTATTTTACTTCTTTTCCTTTCCCTTCTCTTCTCCTATCTATCTCACTCTTTCCCCATTCCATCTGCCTTACCTTCTCCTTCCCTCCCTTCCCCCTTTCCTCCTTCCCTCTCCCTCTCCCTCTCCCCTTCCAACTTCCCCTCTCCCTTCTTTCTTCCATCCTTCTATCTCTCCCCTCCTTCCCCTTTCCCCCCTTCCTTCATCCCTTCCTCCATCTATCTTGCTCCTCCTTACCTTCTTCCCTCTCCATTCTTTTATCTCTTACTACCTTTCCTCCTTCCCTCTGCCTCCCCGTTTCCTCCCTCCCTCCCTCACCTGGCAGTATGGACCAGGGCGTCGCCACTGAGCCAGCTGTCACGGTGCGGGCCATTCCATCATCGCTACACGGTCCTGCCCTCTCGGTAAGTCACGCCTCTTCGTTCTCTGCCTCAGGTCTAACGTCTTTGTGTTAGTGTGGATTCATCAGGTCCTTGAATGCCCTCCTTAACTTATTGACCTCCTACCCATCCATCCATATCCACCTATACACCCTAATCCCTCCTACCCATCCATCCATATCCACCTACACCCTAACCACTACTACCTATTCTACACCCACATATACAGTACGTTCAGACACATACACGCACGCTAACACAATATTGTACACACACACACACACACACACACACACACACACACACACACACACACACACACACACACACACACACACACACACACACACACACACACACACACACACACACACACACACACACACACACACACACACACACACACACACACACACACACACACACACACACACACACACACACACACACACACACACACACACCTATCCAAACACCCAATCCACTACATACCCCCATCCACATCCATATACCCAAGCCTCCCCCACCCACCCACCCAACGCCCCCACACCCACCCACAAAAGCCAAGACGCACTCCACAACACACCTCTCACATTTACATACACTTAGCATAAATCAACCCTGGCAACACGCACAAGCACACATTAGCTGTGGTCGGGCGCACGATCGCCAGGCGGACTTACAGGGTGTCAAAAGATAAAAGCAAACACGTGGTATAAATCTAGTGTTAAAAATAAAAGTAAAGAAAATAAAACATTACAGGGTGTTAAAAGATAAAAGTCAAAACAAAAATATATACAGGGTGTCTAAAAATAGGAAACACGTGGAAACATAAAACAGGATGTCACAAAAATTAAATAACTTGACGTATCTAATTTGTGACAAGGAAAAATATATATAGTGAGAGATGGTGATGATGATGATGATGATGATGATGATGATGATGATGATGAACAACAAGAGAGAAGAGTAAGGAAGACGGTAAAAGAAAAATAAAGAAAGAATGAACACGAAGAAGGAAGAGATAAGGAGCACAACAGAAAAGAAGAAGAACAACAAAAAGAACAAGAACAAGAGAGAACAAGAAGGAGGAGGAGGAGGAGGAGGAGGAGGAGGAGGAGGAGGAAGAAGACGAGATGGCAACTGGACGAAGACGAAAAGGAGGAAAAAGGGGAGGAGATGGACGAAGAGGAAGGAAGGAAGGAAGGAAGGAAGGAAGGAAGGAAGGAACACGTCTCAACAAAATTTGAATGCTCACAATACCACAACAAGAATAAGCTTACATGAGACATTCTCTACCGTGCAGTCTGTGGGGTAGATGCGTTTAGGACATCCTGATCTACTCGTGTCATTTAGGACACCTTGACATGCTCGGGAGTCTATTTTAGGACACCTTGACATGCTCGGGAGTCTATTTTAGGACACCTTGACATGCTCGGGAGTCTATTTTAGGACACCTTGATGTGCTCGGGAGTTTATTTTAGGACACCTTGACATGCTCGGGAGTCTATTTTAAGACACCTTGATATGCTCGGGGGTGTTAATTTTAGGACATAGCGGCCACAAACACACTTTTGAACAGCACTAAAAAGCACGCAAGTCGCTCTGACACTCTCATTAACTTGAGCTGGCGAGGTGGAGTTACTCTGAGAGGGGGACGTGGGTGGTCACTGTTAGAGTGGCAGGGGAGGGAGAGGGAGGAGAATGTCAGGGAGGAGGGAAGGAGGGAGGGAGGGAGGGAGGGAGGGAAGGTTGGAGGAAGAAGAGGACAGAAAGAGAGGGAGGTGGGAGGAAGGGAGTGAATGGACAGGTGTGGTCAGAGGTGAGAGCGGTAGGAGGAAGGAGAGGTGGTAGGTGTAATCGCTAGGGAGTGAAATAGAAGGGAGGTGGAGGGCAAGGAAAAGAGAGGGAAGGAAGAAAGAGAAGAGAGAGATAGGGAGATGGGGAAGGGGTAAGCAGGTACTGAGAGTTGTAGGGGAAAGGTGAGAGAGAGAGAGAGAGAGAGATGAGAGAGAGAGAGAGAGAGAGAGAGAGAGAGATATTAGGTTCAATAATTGTTGCAAATGAAATTCATGAACGAAGCTATGGGCGGCACTTGGCGTGTGTGTGTGTGTGTGTGTGTGTGTGTGTGTGTGTGTGTGTGTGTGTGTGTGTGAGTGAGTGAGTGAGTGGTGGGGTTGTCTACGTCATCAATGAGACTCATGAATGAGGGTGGGCGTGGCTTAACTTACTACTTTGTTTACTAGGCTCGTGGGTCCTTTAAAAGTGGGGGACCTGCATAATATTTGGTTTTGTGTTCTTCCTCTACTTCTTCTTTATCATTTCCTTCTTATTCTTATTATTTGTAGTAGTAGCAGTATTATTATTATCATCTACTATTATTTATGTACGTCTTTTCATCTACTATTTTTAATATTTCCTTTACCGAGTGTTTACTAAAATGAAGCAGTTAGAAATTTTTCATTTAAAAACACATTAGTAAATAAATACTTAAGCGTGTAATGTGTGTGTGTGTGTGTGTGTGTGTGTGTGTGTGTGTGTGTGTGTGTACAGTACATGGCGTGTGTAGAGGGTTGTACAGGGCGTGTGTTGATAACACTTGAACCTGTCTTCGTGCACGGCTGCTTGACCTTTCTTCAATTTCCTCCTCCCCCCCTCCTTCCTCCCCTCCCTCCCTCCTCCCCCTTCATCCCCCTCCTTCTCCCTCCCTCCTCTTCCTACCTCGCATCTGTTCCATCTTTTCTCTCTCTCCCTTCCGCTCGCTGTGTGTGTGTGTGTGTGTGTGTGTGTGTGTGTGTGTGTAGGTGTGTGTGTGTGTTTGTGTCACCCTGCACACCATTATACTCAACCTCAGGTCTCTTAATATAGGACTTTGCAAATCTGGGCAGTCGAGCACTCATGTTAGTGTCCTAACACCTTAGTGTCCCAACACCTGCTAGTGTCCCAACACTGGTAGTGTCCCAACACCTGCTAGTGTCCCAACACCAGTGTCCTGCAACACTGCTAGTGTCCCAACACCTGGTAATGTCCCAACACCTGCTAGTGTCCCAACACCTGCTAGTGTCCCAACACTGGTAATGTCCTAACACCTGCTAGTGTCCCAATGACTCGTTAGTGTTCCAACACCTGTTAGTGTCCCAACACTCCAGTGTCCCAACACTCCAGTGTCCCAACACCTGGTAGTCCCAACACTCAGTGTCCCAACACCTGGTAGTGTCCCAACACCTGGTAGTGTCCCAACACCTGGTAGTGTCCCAACACCTGGTAGTGTCCCAACACCTGCTAGTGTCCCAACACCTGCTAGTATCCCAACACCTGCTAGTGTCCCAACACCTGCTAGTGTCCCAACACCTGCTAGTGTCCCAACACCTGCTAGTGTCCCAACACCTGCTAGTGTCCCAACACCTGCTAGTGTCCCAACACCTGCTAGTGTCCCAACACCTGCTAGTGTCCCAACACCTGCTAGTGTCCCAACACACTGCTAGTGTCCCCAACACCTGCTGGTGTCCCAGCACCTGTTGAGTGTCCCAACACCTGCTAGTGTCCCAACACCTGGTAGTGTCCCAACACCTGCTAGTGTCCCAACACCTGCTAGTATCCCAACACCTGCTAGTGTCCCAACACCTGCTAGTGTCCCAACACCTGCTAGTGTCCCAACACCTGCTAGTGTCCCAGTGTCCCAACACCTGGTAGTGTCCCAACACCTGCTAGTGTCCCAACACCTGCTAGTATCCCAACACCTGCTAGTGTCCCAACACCTGCTAGTGTCCCAACACCTGGTAGTGTCCCAACACCTGCTAGTGTCCCAACACCTGGTAGTGTCCCAAGAGGTCAACTCACCCCAGCTTTCACAGGTCAGGAAGACAACTCAAAGTGTCTTTAAAAGTCCGGCCCTTGTTAAACGGACACCAGTTAAACGGACACCAGTTAAACGGACACCAGTTAAACGGACACCAGTTAAACGGACACCAGTTAACGAACACCAGTTAATAACAAACACCAGTTAAACGGACACCAGTTAATAACAAACACCAGTTAATAACACACACTAGTTAAACACACTAGTTAAACACACACCAGTTAATAATACCCACCAGTTAATAATACCCACCAATTAATAATACCCACCAGTTAAACACATGCCAGTTAATAACACATAAATTAAAGAAACACGAATTAAAAAAACAACAAACACACTAAACTCTGAAGCACAAAACATGGTTCATTAACCCGATAATATAATTTGGCCGAGATGAGTTTATCGTTGCCTCAAGACGCCATCAAGAACGATGACTCGGTAATGTAAACAGTCAAAACAAGATCTATACTGTATAAGGATAAATACTTAATTAAAATACTATCAATCAAATGAGAGATATTTTAAAGCTTGGTAATATTGCTCATAAAATTCAACAACTCAAAATAATATTAACTTGTCATTCTCTAAGAGTTATCTAATGAAGAGATCAAATGAGGGTTTGTGAGGAGAATATGACGTCATCAGATCAAATGAGGGTTTGTGAAGAGAATATGACGTCACCAGTCAAATGAGAGGTGATATGGTCCAAGATAAAATTACTTTCACATTTCATTAGGGATAATATTAAGCTGTTTACAAGGTTGACGGCTGGGAAAAACAACACGATGTTCTCCCTCTCATAGACCAGGTTAAGAGTAATCAAAAATTAATTAATTGTACGAGTAATCAAAACTTAATTGTGTGTAATCAAAAGTTAATTAATTGTGAGAGTAATCGAAAGTTAATTAATTGTGAGAGTAATCAAAATTAAATTAATTGTCATGGTAATCAAAACTTAATTGTGAGAGTAATCGAAAGTTAATTAATTGCCAAAGTAATAAAAATTAATTGTAACAGTAATCAAAAAATAAAATAATTAAAGGAATAACAGAAACCAAAGTAAGTGAAGCAGAAGACATCATTAAATCAGTGGGTCAAATTCTTTTTCTTATTACCTTCAGGATTTCCTCGGCCATAAGTCCTGTCAGAGGTTAAGAGATGATTCATTAAGCAACATCAAACTAGCCAATTAACCTTTAAGGAGTAGTGTCGTTAAGGAGTAGTGTTTTTAAGGAGTAGTGTCGTTAAGGAGTAGTGTCGTTAAGGAGTAGTGTCGTTAAGGAGTAGTGTCGTTAAGGAGTAGTGTCGTTAAGGAGCAATGTCGTTAAGGAGTAGTGTTTTTAAGGAGTAGTGTCGTTAAGGAGTAGTGTTTTTAAGGAGCAGTGTCGTTAAGGAGTAGTGTCTTTAAGGAGCAGTGTCGTTAAGGAGCAGTGTCGTTAAGGAGCAGTGTCGTTAAGGAGTAGTGTTTTTAAGGAGTAGTGTTTTTTAAGGAGAGTGTCGTTAAGGAGTGTTTTTCGTTAGTAGTGTCGGAGTAGTGTCGTAAGAGTAATTAGTGTTTTAAGGAGTAGTGTTTAAGGAGTAATGAGTAGTGTTCGTGTGAGTAGTGTCGTTATGAGCAGGTTTTTATAGTGTCGTTAAGGAGTAGTGTCGTTACAGTAGTGTCGTTAGGAGCAGTGTCGTTAAGGAGTAGTGTTTTTAAGGAGTAGGCGAGTAGTGTCGTTAAGGAGTAGTGTCGTTAAGGAGTAATGTTTTAAGGAGTAGTGTCGTTAAGGAGTAGTGTTTTTAAGGAGTAGTGTCGTTATGTAGTGTTTTAAGGAGTAGTGTCGTTAGGAGTAGGGAGTGTCGTTTTAGTGTCGTTAGTGTCGTTTTTAAGGAGTAGTGTCGTTAGTAGTGTCAGGAGTGTCGTCGTTATGAGTAATCGTTAAGGAGTAGTGTTTTTAAGGAGTAGTTGTGTTCGTTAAGGAGTAATGTTTTATGAGAGTTAGTCTCGTTAAGGAGTAGTGTTTTAAGGAGTAGTGTCGTTAAGGAGTAGTGTCGTTATTAGTGTCGTTGTCGTTTTAAGGAGTAGTGTCGTTAAGGAGTAGTGTCGTTGTGTTAGAGTTAGTGTCGTTAAGGAGCAATGTCGTTAAGGAGTAGTGTTTTTAAGGAGTAGTGTCGTTAAGGAGTAATGTTTTTAAGGAGTAGTGTCGTTAAGGAGTAGTGTCGTTAAGGAGTAGTGTTTTTAAGGAGCAGTGTCGTCAAGGAGTAGTGTCGTTAAGCAGTAGTGTCGTTAAGGAGCAGTGTCGTTAAGGAGTAGTGTTTTTAAGGAGTAGTGTCGTTAAGGAGTAATGTTTTTAAGGAGTAGTGTCGTTAAGGAGTAGTGTCGTTAAGGAGTAGTGTCGTTAAGCAGTAGTGTTGTTAAGGAGCAGTGTCGTTAAGGAGTAATGTTTTTAAGGAGTAGTGTCGTTAAGGAGTAGTGTCGTTAAGGGGTAGTGTCGTTAAGTATTTTATTGTGTTTAACGTGAGATGATTTTTTTTTCAGCTGAGAGACTGGATGACTTTTACCACTATGGGTTAAAACAGATGACTGGATAGTTGTGTGAGTGGAGGTGAGTTATCCTGGGAGGTTCACCAATCTAGAGATATGTCAGGTGCTGATTGTCTACCTGAAATATATAGTTAATTTTTGTATTTATTTATTTTTTAAGTTTTTGAACAGACAGACAAACTATAGATTGAACGATACTCAGTCGGTTTCATGTTATAATAATATACCTGTCATAATTCACAAGTAAACTCACTAAACTTCTTTCAAAATTCTCCCCAAAAGAAAGATGCTAATATTGCCTTCAAACTTCACTGGTAATATATAATAATAATTTCTTTCATAATTCAATATGAGAAAATATATAAGCTTGCCTTCACAAATTTCCTTCAACATCCACAATATATCTCAAGACTTCTTTCAAAATTCACCGATAAATAATAGAACTTCTTTCAAAATCACCCCCCCAAAAAAATTAAATTCTTTCACTAAATAATAACAATAAACTACTTTCAAAATCCACAGGAAAAAAAAAGAAAGAATTGTCGTCATAAGAATCACACACACACACACACACACACACACACACACACACACACACACACACACACACATCATATTACCTTCGAGACAAACTAATGAGGTAAAAAGGCAGGTGAACGGTGCACCTTACCTGGCCAACCCCGAGCCTGTCCATGATGATGATGATGATGATGATGACCACATTATTATACTGCTGTGATTATAGTGACTGGCTGACAGTAACAAGCAACTAGACCGGTTCTGTTCTGGTCCATCCATTCATCAATCACCAGCTGTCAATTCATCACATCTATCCTGTGCCTGACTGATAGGTGTGTGTGTGTCTGTCTGTCTGTCAGCAGGTATTGCCTCGCTGTCAGTTCAATTCACTCATTTGTTCCTTCTATCCATCTATTTCTTTCATCCGTCAGTCCGTCCATCCGATCAGTGGCTAAAGTCTATCTATCCATCTATCTGTCCACTTCTCCCTGGGGATAGGTGATTGACTGTAGGGGATAGCTCTCTCTCTCTCTCTCTCTCTCTCTCTCTCTCTCTCTCTCATGGCGTCAGACTCCACCATCAATCATGCTGGCTTAATAAGCCCCTGTACCTGCTGAGAACAAAACCTGGCCTCATCTATTTATCTATTTAAAGTACATATGTCTATTCATCTACCTGTCTATTATCCGTCCATCACCTGACATAACATACACACACACACACATACGTACGCACACAACATCTACCCACCACACACACACACACACCACCCACCACCCACACACACACACACACACACACACACACACACACACACACACCACCCACCCACCCACCCACCCACCACGCCCACAGTCACTACACAACACAAAGAGGTGGAAAGGAGAGAGAGAGAGAGAGAGAGAGAGAGAGAGAGGTGTGAGGCTCCACCACACTGCTAATGAGTCATTTGCATAATCATTGTCGAGCAGGACGATAGCTACTGCCTGTCTCCCTGACCTGGCCTGACCCGACCTGACCTACACCACTCAGCCTGACCAACACACGTGACTGGTTAACCTAATTATCAACCTGCTACCCAGATTTTCTCCCTGATAACCTAATTATCAACCTGCCAACCTAATTGCCTACCTACTAATCTAATTATCTACCTACTCACCTAATTATCTACCTACTCACCTAATTATCTACCTGTTAAGCTAATTATCTGCCTACTCACCTAATTATCTACCTACTTACCTAATTATCTACCTGCCTAACCTAATTATCTACCTACTCACCTAATTATCTACTTACTCACCAAATTATCTACCGCCTAACCTAAATATCTACCTACTCACCTAATTATCTACCTGCTAAGCTAATTATCTGCCTACTCACCTAATTATCTACTTACTCACCAAATTATCTACCGCCTAACCTAATTATCTACTTACTCACCTAATTATCTACCGCCTAACCTAATTATCTACCTACTCACCTAATTATCTAATGTCATATCTACCTGTTTGTCTACCTGCAGATGTACACAGGTGTATCAGAGCATCTTAACAGAGACTTTGTTAAAGGTATCTGTTGTAAGATTCTATAGGAGGACAACAACAACAACAACAACAACAACAACAACAACAACAACAAATATTATGACAAAGACAACAATAACAATCACGAAAAACAATACAAAAATGAGAACAAAAGAATGACAAAAACACGACAATAAGATTAACACAAACACAAAAAAAACAAGAGAACATTTACTAAAACAATAGAAGAAAAGAAACAAACATAGAAAACAAGAACAGTAAACTAAAAAAAAACATTAAAACAAAAACAAGAAACATGAACAACAAATAAAACACAAACAGACAATTTGTTAGTTTTAGAACCTTTAAGTTTTCGTATTTTTTTTTGTTTTTGTTGTTGTTTTATTTTTCGTCCTTTTTTAAACAACATATTTATGCTTTTTAGATTAATTTAAACTTTTATTTGAGTCATTTAATATAAGGTTTAGTTTTTATTCGTTGTTTTAACCCGCATCAGTCTTCTGTTTTAACTCTTGTCAACTTGTTAGAGGTGAGGTCAACCCAGAGCTTAACACTGTAACGTTCATTAATTAATTACCAAAGATGCAAAGGTGGAGTAACATACAGGGGAGACATGTAGGTCACACACCTGTTGTGAGGCTTACCTGTGTGAGAGAGAGAGAGACTTCAATACCACACTCTGTATTCAGCCTCACAACAGAACCAAACCCACATAAACAAATCAACAACTAAAATCAACACACGAGAAACTTGATAAACAAACAAGATTACACTCGAGGGAGGTAGTGACTCACGCTGCCTCTGTTTATCACACCAGGGATACATAACCTAACCTAACCTAACCAATCACTCAACTTTCCTAGCCTCATCCAACCTCACCTAACCCAAACTATCCAAACCCAATCTAACCTAACCTAACCTAACCTAACCTCACCTAACCTAATTCAATCTAACGTAAGGTAAGGTAACGTAACCAGACCAAGTCTAACCTAACCTCACCTCTCTACCCAAGAAACACAATGATTCTTAAGATTGTTAAACTCTCACAGCACTCGAGGTGAGGAACACGACAGAGAGACACAGACAGACAGACAGAAAGAGATGCAGACAGACACACACACACACACACACACACACAACCACAAGCAGACACACACATAGACACAGATAAACGCTTGGCAGACACATAGACGCTTGACAAACACACAAACACTTGGTACACACAGACACACAGACACTTGGCAGACAAACAGACACTTGGACAGACAGACAGACACTTGGACAGACAGACACACAGACACTTGGCAGACACACAGACACTTGGACAGACAGACACACAGACACTTGGCAGACACACAGACACTTGGACAGACAGACACACAGACACTTGGCAGACACACAGACACTTGAGACACAGACACTTAGCAGAGACACAGACACTTGACAGACACACACACACAGACACTTGGCAGACACAGACACTTGCAGACACAGACACTTCAAGACACAGACACTGGCAGACACAGACACTTGGCAGACACACAGACACCTGGACAGCAGACACACAGACACTTGGCAGACAAACAGACACTTGGACAGACAGACACACAGACACTTGGCAGACACAGACACCTCACAAACACAGACACTGGCAGACACACAGACACTTGGACAGACAGACACACAGACACTCTGGACAGACAGACACACAGACACTTGGCAGACACAGACACTCACAGACACAGACACTTGGCAGACACAGACACTTGGCAGACACAGACACCTGCAGACACACAGACACCTGGACAGACAGACACAGACACCTGGACAGACAGACACACAGACACTCAAGACACAGACACTTGGGCACAGACACCTGGCAGACACAGACACTTGGCAGACAAGACACCAAGACACACAGACACCTTGGACAGACAGAACACAGACACTTGGACAGACAGACACACAGACACCTGACAGACACAGACACTTGGCAGACACACAGACACTGACAGAACACAGACACTTGACAGACACACAGACACTTGACAGACACACAGACACTTGCAGACACAGACACTTGGCAGACACACAGACACTTGGTAGACACAGACACTTAGCAGACACACAGACACTTGACAGACACAGACATCTGGCAGACACACAGACACTTGACAGACAAACGACACTTCAGACACAGACACTCTGACAGACACAGACACTGACAGACACACACATGGCAGACACAGACACTCTGGCAGACACACAGACACCCTGACAGACACAGACACCTGACAGACACACAGACACTTGACAGACACACAGACACTTGGCAGACACAGACACTTGGCAGACACACAGAACACTTGACAGACACAGACACCTGACAGACACACAGACACCTGGCAGACACACAGACACTTGACGAACACGAACCTTGAACACACAGACGCCGACAGACACAGACCGCAGACACACAGACACTTGACAGACACACAGACGCGGCAGACACAGACACGGCAGACACACAGACACTTGGCAGACACGACCTTGACGACACAGACACCGACAGACACACAGACACTTGACAAACACACAGACACTTGGCAGACACACAGACACTTGACGAACACAGACACTTGACAGACACACGAACGCCAGCAGACACAGACACCGCAGACACGAACCCGACAGACACAGACACTTGACAGACACACAGACACTTGACAGACACACAGACGCGAACACAGACACTGGCAGACACAGACACTTGACAGACACAGACACTTGACAGACACACAGACACTTGGCAGACACACAGACACTTGACAGACACAGACACTTGACAGACACACAGACACGGCAGACACACAGACACTTGACAGACACAGACACCAGCAGACACACAGACACTTGACAGACACAGACACTTGGCAGACACACAGACACTTGACAGACACACAGACACTTGGCAGACACAGACACTTGGCAGACACACAGACACTTGACGAACACAGACACTTGACAGACGACACTTGGCAGACACACAGACACTTGGCAGACACAGACACTTGACAGACACACAGACACTTGACAGACACACCAGACACTTGGCAGACACAGACACTTGGCAGACACACAGACACTTGACAGACACGACGCCCACAGACACACAGACGACAGACACGAACGCAGACACGACGACACACAGACACCTGACAGACACGAACGGCAGACACACAGACACGACAGACACACAGACACTTGGCAGACACAGACCGGCAGACACACAGACCTTGACAGACACAGACACTTGACAGACACACAGACACTTGACAGACACACAGACACTTGGCAGACACAGACACTTGGCAGACACACACACACTTGACAGACACAGACACTTGACAGACACACGAACCGACAGACACACAGACACCGACAGACACAGACACTTGACAGACACACAGACACCACACCAACACACCCACAACACAGACACTTGGCAGACACAGACACTTGGCAGACACACAGACGCGACACACACAGACACTTGACGAACACAGACACTTGGCAGACACACACAGACGCCCGACAGACACAGACACTTGGCGAACACAGACACTTGACAGACACAGACACCTGACAGACACACAGACACTTGACAGACACACAGACACTTGGCAGACACACAGACATGACAGACACACAGACCTTGACAGACACACAGACGCCCGGCAGACACAGACCGACACAGACACCTGACAGACACAGACACTTGACAGACACACAGACACTTGACAGACACACAGACACTTGGCGAGAAGACACTTGGCGAACACAGCACTTGACAGACACAGACACTTGACAGCACACAGACACGGCACACACAGACACTTGACAGACACAGACACTAGCAGACACACAGACACTTGACAGACACAGACACTTGGCAGACACACAGACACCGACAGACACACAGCACTTGGCGAACACAGACACTTGGCAGACACACAGACACTTGACGAACACAGACATGACAGACACACAGACACTTGACAGACACACAGACACTTGGCAGACACAGACACGGCAGACACACAGACACTTGACAGACACAGACACGACAGACACACAGACACTTGACAGACACACAGACACTTGACAGACACAGACACTGACAGACACACGAACTCGGCGAACACAGACACTTGGCAGACACACAGACACCGACAGACACACAGACACTTGGCAGACACACAGACACCCGGCAGACACAGACATAGCAGACACACAGACACTTGACAGACACAGACGCAGGACACACAGACACTTGACAGACACACAGACACTTGGCAGACACAGACGCTTGACAGACACAGACACTTGACAGACACACAGACACTTGGCAGACACACAGACACCTGGCAGACACACAGACACTTGACGAACAGACACGTGACAGACACACAGACACTTGACAGACACACAGACACTTGACAGACACACACACAGAAAGATAGACAGACACTGAGCACTAGGTCACTCACACAGGGTAAACAACAAGTCCCTTCCATTACCTTTACAGCTCTCTGGTCGTCATCCAATCAGCGTGAAGCAAGCCAAACCCTCGTATAGCAATGAACCATCCTGTGTGTGTGTATGTGTATATGTGTGTGTGTGTGTGTGTGTGTGTGTGTGTGTGTGTGTGTAGTGTGTGTGTGTGTGTATGTGTGAAGTCCTGGGGGTTCAAAGGTTCAATGTTTCCGAATTGGGGATGTGAACTTCCATCTGATGACGGATCTCAATTAAGCTACAGAGACAAATATGGCGTCCAAGCTACCGAGACTGTACAGTAACTACACGAGTGAGCCTTTGAGAATTTGGTGTTGGTTTCGAATCCTCTTGTATGTGTGTCTGTCTCTCTTGTGTTGATTAGACTGTTTGTATTTTGCTTACAGTTAGTGGACACACACACACACACACACACACACACACACACACACACACACACACACACACACACACACACACACATTTAAACGTCTGATAAAACATGTGAAGAGATTTGAGTTTCAGCACATATCTTACCATCTTGAAGGTGAGGATAATTACTTGACTCCTATTGGCTAGATTAACTAGAGTCTAGGTGTGTGTGTGTGTGTGTCATTCTATCAGGTTAAAGGCACCACCTGTATGATACTGTCACCACCTATGATACTGTCACCACCTGTATGATACTGTCACCTATATGATACTGTCACCACCTGTATGATACTGTCACCACCTGTATGATACTGTCACCACCTGTATGATACTGTCACCAACTGTATGATACTGTCACCACCTGTATGATACTGTCACCACCTGTATGATACTGTCACCACCTGTATGATACTGTCACCACCTATATGATACTGTCACCACCTGTATAATACTGTCACCACCTGTGATACTGTCACCAACTGTATGCTGTCACCACCTGTATGATACTGTCACCACCTGTATGATACTTCCAACTGTATGTCTGTCACCACCTGTATGATACTGTCACCACCTGTATGATACTGTCACCACCTGTATGATACTGTCACCACCTGTATGCTGTCACCAACTGTATGATACTGTCACCTGTATGATCTGTCACCACCTGTATGATACTGTCACCAACTGTATGATCTGTTACCACCTGTGATACTGTCACCACCTGTATGTCTGTCACCACCTGTATATACTGTCACCACCTGTATGATACTGTCACCACCTGTATGATACTGTCACCAACTGTAATACTGTCACCACCTGTATGACTGTCACCACCTGTATGATACTGTCACCACCTGTATGATATTGTCTCCACCTGTATGATACTGTCACCAACTGTATATACTATCACCTGTGATACTGTTACCACCTGCATGATACTGTCACCACCTGTATGATACTGTCACCACCTGTATGATACTGTCACCAACTGTATGATACTGTCACCACCTGTATGATACTGTCACCACCTGTGATACTGTCACCACCTGTAGATACTGTCACCAACTGTATGATACTGTCACCAACTGTATGATCTGTCACCACCTGTGATACTGTCACCACCTGTGATACTGTCACCACCTGTATTATACTGTCACCAACTGTATGATACTGTCACCACCTGTATGATACTGTCACCAACTGTATGATACTGTCACCAACTGTATGATACTGTCACCACCTGTATGATACTGTCACCACCTGTATGATACTGTCACCACCTGTATGATACTACTACTACTACTACTAATAATAATAATAATAAACGGTTTATTAATAGAGTTGCAGCCGGTGGCTGAAAATATACAGACTTACATGTCACCACCTGTATGATACTGTCACCACCTGGGAGTCACTGTACCTGTACTATATACCAACATTAGCATATCTTACGCAATAATAACGACTAAACCTAAATTGAAACTTTCCTAAAAATTACCTTGAATCACCTACAAAAATTATCGTTCATGCTCTAATAACAAAGTCATCCACGTAAGATAAAGCCACATAGTAATGAACTCTGGCCATTATTAACCCTTATTAGGAAAAGAAATTGAACACAAGGTTGATTATGAGAAACTTCAGCTGTCGATAACACTCCAGGTAAACAATATTCGTTCAGGGCGGCGAAGTAGGGGAGGAAACAGTGTTATGTGTACCTGTGCTGGCACTGATTATGTCCGTAGTAATGCAACATCACCTGGGCATGGCACCTCGCTCAAATGTTGGTTGGAGGCAATTACAACCAACAAGCAACAACAATAGCAACAACAGCAGCCAAAAACAGCAACAACAAAAACAACAATTAGGTTATTATAATGTAAGGGAAATTTGACGGGACTGACTTACCTTACAATATCCCGTCGTGTACTTAACGTGGCCATGATCGTGTTTTTGTCAGACGGAGAACCATTAGCGTTGTCTTTACCTTAGTTACCTGAGTCTAATTAGGTCGTTAGGTAATTAAGGAAGGCTCATTTTCGATAATGGTGGTTTTTGAAGGTGAGATGATGATGTGGCTTAAGAAGTGTGTGTGTGTATGTGTGTGTGTGTGTGTGTGTGTGTGTGTGTGTGTGTGTGTGTGTGTGTGTGTGAGAGCACGTGCACTTTTAACAGCTGTAAACACTGACCCCTAACTCACTCTTCTATTCACAAAAACCTCAACTTATCGCCCTCTACCAGGTGTGCTTTGGCCCCTCTTGACAGCCAGCCCTTATGACATGACAACCGCCCTATGATGTGACGTGGTGAACATGACAGTGAACATGTCACATCCACATTGAACCCTCCCGCGGGCCTGGTCAAACACAAACTCGGTGAGTGACAACATCCCTTGGGTACACCACTGATTTTTCTCCGCTACCCCACTTATGAGACCAACTCAGCTGCTACAGTTATTGTTCTCGCAGCCCTGGGAGGTGGATTTCTGCATACAAACTTTACGTACAGGGGTTAGTGGGTGGGTGTGTAAGCCTGTCCATGAGTTTCTACACGTTGCTCCAACAAACAGCAATGGATTGATGACCAAATTTGGTGTGTTGATATTTCACAACACCATCTCAGGGCGAGTTCGATAATGATCACCTTATGTCATTACTGAGTTATGACCTCCTGGGCCCGTGGTGGGAGGCTGCCAACCCTGTTATAATGATAAACATCGACACACCATCACTGACTGAATCAATCTTCACTACAATCTCTACTTTCATTCATTTCTGGCCGTGTTTACTCAACCTTCTCTGACCTCACTGATGGATGTAGTTTTTGTTGTTGTTGCTGTATCCAATGATCACTTATTAATATCCTTTGTTTGTATGACACTTTGCCGGAGCCCTTTATACCCACAACACCAGCACAGACTTTCACATCATATATAATACTTTTATTTTAACTATAATTTCTATCCTCCTTTTCACTGTTCTCCCTCTAACCTCTTAGTACGATGACAACCCTGACTGACTGACTGAGAATTGATTGACGGACTG
This sequence comes from Homarus americanus, assembly GCF_018991925.1. Lineage (NCBI taxonomy): Eukaryota > Metazoa > Arthropoda > Malacostraca > Decapoda > Nephropidae > Homarus > Homarus americanus. Next base: position 215,463 of record NW_024755578.1, read on the forward strand.
ACTGACTGATTGATGAACTTATTGACTGACTCACTAACTGAATGACTAGGTAGGTTATCTATAAACAAACAGACAGTAAACGAGATTTAGCGATCAGCGATTAAAAACAACGAGGAACAAACGAAGCTCCAATCCCAACAAACAAAGATAAACGGGATTAATGAACGATAATTTACACACAAAATAACGACAATAAAGCAGCTTAACGAAGAAAGAAAGAAGAAGTTACTAGTGATGAAACATTAATAATTACTAACAGAGATTAAACGAAGGAAAACGAGCATAAATGAAGAGGACATTTAGGATTAAAAATATATAATGAAAGAAAAACACCAAGATGAACGAAGACACACGAGAATCAACGAAAATCAACGAGAATGAAATTAACGACCCCACATGAAACACTCTCAAGCAATAAGTTGCCTGCAAGAAGCACCACCAGGATCATTAAGATGGTAATCTGGAGAGTGAAGTCAATGGAGAAAGTGGTCGAGGTGGCCGCCTGTCCGTCTCCTCCACCACCCTGATGGCAACACTGTCCAGGGGTTCACCATACCAACTAGTGATATTTACGACACACGATGGCAACACTGCACAGTTTAGATACCAACTAGTGATATTTTTTTAAGATATTCGTTTGACACCCTTGATGGCAACACTGTACCAGATACCAATTATTGATATTGTAGGAATTATTATTATTGTTGTTGTTTGTTTCATTATCTTAGCTTATTTTACCAACCTTATAATGGCAACAGTGATGGCTCATGATACCAACTAGTGATATGTCTTACATTTATTTGACGGCTTTAATAGACACACTGCTTCAGACACCACTTACTGATATCTATTAATTATCTTTATTATAATGATTTATCTTTATCATTATCGTTGTTGTTATCAAACTGCTCTGGCTTGTCTCGTATTGTCTGACTCTCCTGTGGCAACACTAGAGGGCTCATGATGCCACCTAGTGATATTGATATAATTATTTGACAACTCTGATATTATTACTTCTCCTTATACCGTTTATAATACTTAAGAATTATTATCATTATTATCTTACCCTTACTTTACCCGCCTTATGTTGTTCGAGCGCCCTGATGGCAATACCGGTGGCTCACGACACCAATCACTGATGTTTATGATACAATTATTGAACAACAAGGATGGCAACACAGCTGACTCATGATTGTATAACTACTGTTATTTATGGTACCATTATTTAACAACCATGATGGTATGATACAGAGTACAGATATTTAACCTGTACCCACTGGCCACGATGGTAGCCTCCTAGATGCCAATTAAATACTTAGAATATTATTATTATTTTTTTTTTTATATTATTATTATTATTATTATTATTGTATTAGTAGTAGTAGTAGTAGTAGTAGTAGTAGAGTAGTAGTAGTAGTCAATTTCATTCCCAAATTAGTGAAACACCCTCACTTAACCCCAGCGAAAGATCACTTGCACTTCCATCAAGACTAGGAGGATGGGACTAACCAATCAGAGGAGATTGCTGCCACCGAACATCAAAATTCACTTATGCTAACAGCAGCCCTCACGGACCACATAATAGCCCAAAAGCAACAGGGAGGTGGATACCAGTGGAAGTAAACAAGATTCGTAGGTCCATTCCGACAGAACGACAGCACTGCAAAATGATAAGTTGCAGCAACTGTTGCTGCAGGTACAAAAATTTGAAAAAAGTAGCTAAAAGCACGGGAGGTAGGCGCCTCGAACTGGTTAACTACTTTACCGATAAGGGCAAATGGTTTCAGTCTCAATAAACAAAATTTACAGATGCCATTGCTCTAAGATGCGGTTGGCCAGTAGAAGGTTTGCCTCCCAATGCGTGGTGCTCTTCTATGACGTCGATCACGCCATGGTGTGCAAAAGGGCTTCATATGCATGAGGCATGACAGTAAGGGATCCTCTCACAAAATATGTTGAAGGAAATCTGCCGTCAAGTCAGGGTAGAACCGACCCTCCTTCCTTTGGATGGTGAGATCTTCCAGCATAGGACTTCAAACACATCTAACGAAGCCCGTGTTGACGTCAGTGCTCGAGGATTCTGGACACGGGGACAGCGAGCTTTCTTCGACATCAGGATTTTTGATCCCATGGCCGCTTGTCACCGTAACCTAGCTCTCGATGCAGCACACAGGAAGAACGAGAACGACAGAATAAGGCATATGGGAGAGAATTCAAAACGTTGATCAAGGCAGCTTCACTCCTCTAGTGTTCACAACCTCTGGTGGGATGGGACCAAGTGCAAGATGTTTTCACCAGACTCGAGGGAGGTGATCTCCGAACAGAAGAGCAGCCCAAGTTATGTTACAGCCTGGATGAGATGTCGACTGTCTTTCTCTCTCCCTTTGGTCGGCTGCTCTGCCTCAAGGGAACTAGAAGCTTCTGCCCCAATGCCGACAACTGCTGCAGATATTGACTATGAGGCAACAGTCACTGAATGCCGCATAGATCTGCGGCTCAAACTTCTCTTATGTATTAGGATATTTAATATTGGGATAATAATAGTAGATTGTGGCTATTAAAGGGACTGGAGGCCACGTTTTTATAAAAAGTAGTAGTAGTAGTAGTAATTAGCAGTAGTAATTATATATAAGTCACTGTTGGCTAATAGGAATACCATAACAGAACATATCTATTAAAATGCAATTAAATAAATGAAATGAAAATTAATTAAAATTAGAAAGACATGTAAGAGAGAGAGAGAGAGAGAGGTGTGTGTGTGTGTGTGTGTGTGTGTGTGTGTTTTCGATTTCAGCCACCTAGCAATTTTCCTTATTTTGGAGGAAAAAAGCATAAACTTCAAAGGAAAAAAAAGATTGATACAAATGTGTTTCTTTACGCCACACTGAAGGCTCCTGTATCTCTATTTAAACACAGAAAGGCTCCTGTATCTCCTGTCCCCAAACAATTAAGGCTCCTGTATCTCCTGGCCCCAAACACTAAAAGGCTCCTGTATCTCCTGGCCCCAAACACTTAAGGCTCCTGTATCTCCTGGCAAACAGAAGGCTCCTGTATCTCCTGGGCCTCACTTAAGGCTCCTGTATCTCCTGGCCCCAAACACTGAAATCCCGTATCTCTGGCCTAACACTAGGCTCCCCTGTATCTCCCCCATTAAACTTAAGGGCTTATGTATCCTGGCCCCTAACTTACTGAAGGCTTCTGTATCTCCTGTCCAAACAATTAAGGCTCCTGTATCTCCTGGCCCCAAACATTAAGGCTCCTCTATCTCCTGCCCCAAACACTTAAGGCTCCTGTATCTCCTGGACCAAACACTTAAGGCTCCCTATATCTCCTGGCCCCCAAACACTTAAGGCTCCTGTATCTCCTGGCCTCAAACACTTAAGGCTCCTGTATCTCCTGGCCCCAAACACTTTCGGCTCCTGTATCTCCTGGCCCCAAACACTGAAGGCTCCTACACTACAGCTAACACTGAAGGCTCCTGTATCTCCTGGCCTCAAACACTTAAGGCTCCTGTATCTCCTGGCCCTAACATTTAGGCTCCTGCATCTCCTGGCCTAACATAGGCTCCTGTCTCCTGGCCCAAACACTTAAGGCTCCTGTATCTCCTGGCCCTCTAACAATTAAGGCTCCTGTATCTCCTGGCCCCCCAAACACTTAGGCCCCTGTATCTCCAAGCTTCTTTACTGCCTTGCACTCCTTTTCCAACAAGGCTCACCTGCCTCTCCTGGCCCCAAACACCTAAGGCTCCTGCATCCTCACACAACTACACTGACTCCTGTCTCCTGGCCCCAAACACTTAAGGCTCCTGTATCTCCTGGCCCCAAACACTTGGGCTCCTGTATCTGCCCTGGCCCCTAACACTTAAACCTCCTGTATCTCCTGGCCCCTAACACTTAAGGCTCCTGATCTCCTGGCCCCCCTAACACTGAAGGCTCCTGTATCTCCTGGCCCCTAACACTGAAGGCTCCTGTATCTCCTGGCCCCTAACACTGAGAGCTCCTGTATCTCCTGGCCCTAACACTGAAGGCTCCTGTATCTCCTGGCCTCCAACACACTTAAGGCTCCTGTATCCCTGCCCCTAACATTTAAGGCTCCTGTATCTCCTGGCCCTGCCAACACTTAAGGCTCCTGTATCTCCTGGCCCATAACACTTAGGCTCCTGTACCTCCTGGCCCCTAACAATTAAGGCTCCTGTATCTCCTGGCCCCAAACACTTAAGGCTCCTGTATCTTTCAGCCCCTAACACTTAAGGCTCCTGTATCTCCTGGCCCATACACTTAAGGCTCTCTGTGCCTCCTGGCCCCAAACACTTAAGGCTCCTGTATCTCTATCTAAACACTTAAGGCTCCTGTATCTCCTGGCCCCCAAACACTTAAGGCTCCTGTATCTCCTGGACCCAAACACTTAAGGCTCCTGTATCTCTGGCCCTAACACTGAAGGCTCCTGTATCTCCTGGCCCCAACACTTAGGCCCTGCATCTCCTGGCCCCCTAACACTCTGAAGGCTCCTGTATCTCCTGGCCCCCTAACACTGAAGGCTCCTGCATCTCCTGGCCCCTAACACTAGAAGGCTCCTGTATCTCCTGGCCCCAAACACTTAAGACTCCTGTATCTCCTGGCCCCAAACACTTAAGGCTCTGTATCTCCTGGCCCCACTTAGGCTCCTGTATCTCCTGGCCCTAACACTGAAGGCTCCTGTATCTCCTGGCCCCTAACACTGAAGGCTCCCTATCTCTGGCCCCTAACACTTAAGGCTCCTGTATCTCCTGGCCCTAACACTGAAGGCTCCTGTATCTCCTGGCCCTAACACTTAAGGCTCCTGTATCTCCTGGCCTCAAACACTTAGGCTCCTGTATCTCCTGGCCCCAAACACTTGAAGGCTCCTGTATCTCCTGGCCCTAACACTGAAGGCTCCTATATCTCCTGGCCCCAAACACTGAAGGCTCCTGTATCTCCTGGACCAAACACCTTCACTTAATTGGACAACTAAAACAATTAAACCAGATGAGGTTCACTTGTAAAGTTTTTGTACAGTTAGAATGTTAGGCGGAGGTTGTAGCACTGTATTTGTCCCTCTTACTGTTGTTGTTGTTGGTGGTGGTGGTGGTGGTGGTTGTGGTGGTGGTGGTGGTGGTGGTTGTGGTGGTGGTGGTGGTGGTGGTGGTGGTTGTGGTGGTGGTGGTTGTGTTGTTGTTGTTGGTGGTGTGGTTGTAGTGGTGGTGGTGGTTTGTGGTGGTGGTTGTGGTGGCAGTGGTGGTTGTGTTGTTGTTGTTGTTGGTTTGTGGTGGTGGTGGTGGTGGTGGTGGTGGTTGTGCTGTTGTTGTTGGTGGTGGTGGTTGTGGTGTGGTGGTGGTGGTGTGGTTGTGTTGTTGTTGTTGCTGGTGGTTGTGGCGATGGTTGTGGTGGTGGTTGTGGTGGTGGTGGTGGTGGTTGTGTTGTTGTTGTTGTTGTTGTTGTTGTTGTTGTTGTTGTTGTTGTTGTTGGTGGTGGTGGTGGTGGTTTGTGGTGGTGGTGGTGGTGGTTGTGGTGGTGGTGGTGGTGGTTGTGGTGATGGTGGTTGTTGTTGGTGGTGGTGGTTGTGGTGTGGTGGTGGTGGTTGTGGTGGTTGTTGTTGGTGGTGGTGGTTGTGGTGGTGGTTTGTGTTGTTGTTGGTGGTGGTTGTGGCGATGGTTGTGGTGGTGGTTGTGGTGGTGGTGGTTGTGTTGTTGTTGTTGTTGTTGTTGTTGTTGGTAGGTGGTGGTGGTGGTGGTGGTGGTGGTGGTTGTGTTGTTGTTGTTGTTGGTGGTGGTGGTTGTGTTGTTGTTGTTGTTGGTGGTGGTGGTGGTGGTGGTGGTGGTTGGTGGTGGTGGTTGTGGTGGTGGTTGTGGTGGTGGTTGTGGTGGTGGTTGTGGTGGTGGTGGTGGTTGTTGTTGTTGTTGGTGGTGGTGGTGGTGGTGGTTGGTGGTGGTTGGTGGTGGTGGTTGTGGTGGTGGTGGTGGTGGTGGTGGTGGTTTGTGTTGTTGTTGTTGTTGGTTGTGGTTGTGGTGGTGGTGGTGGTGGTGGTGGTGGTGGTGGTGGTGGTGGTGGTGGTGGTTGTTGTTGTTGGTGGTGGTGGTGGTGGTGGTGGTGGTTGGTGGTGGTGGTTGTGGTGGTTGGTGGTGGTGGTTGGTGGTGGTGGTGGTGGTGGTAGTGGTGGTGGTTGTGGTGGTGGTGGTGGTGGTTGGTGGTGGTGGTTGGTGGTGGTGGTGGTTGGGTGGTTGTGGTGGTGGTTGGGTGGTGATGGCAGTGGTGGTGTATTAGAGTTTTAACATAAGTATTTCAGATCAATTTATCATGTTCTTATTTTCACGTAATTCATAACTAAAACCAACATTCACTGCTGACGTAATAACATTCATCACCAATAAACCAGTGACGTAACCAACATTCACTACTGACGTAACCAACATTCACCAGCCATAACTAATCGTATATATGACCAGGAAACAGTCGGCCAATGCTACCAACTGTGCAGGGAATTATGACCTCTAATGTGATGTGTGTGGAATAAAGTTATCACCTACTATATACTACGCTAATTGATTTGACCTAATTACATAACAATTACATAACATTACGTATAAAGTATGGGATACAACCATTAATGTATTGCTGTATGCTATTATTACTGATTGCTGTATTATACTGTATTATTTCAGAGATAATTGTTGTAATTCACGGCTGTTGGATCATACAGTATAACTTCTACTCGTTAAGGTCTAATTGTTGAGTGGTTATAAATTCATAAGTCTGTACCAATGACTGTATCATGCTGTAATCTCCTCCCTTACAGTTCATCTACTTATTTCTGTACCGTTATGTAAGTATTAATTATATTTTACTTAATTTTTCGTTGTATTGTGACACTGTATCTGCCTGTAACCTTCACTGTATCTGTCTATAACCTTGACTGTATGTCTGTAACCTTCACTGTATCTGTCTAACCTTCACTGTGTTTGACTGTAACCTTCACTGTATCTGCCTGAATCACTGTTACTGGAAAGATATGATGTGACGATATTGGCATAGTATTGTATTGTGTGTTGTGTGGTTGGTGGTGTGGTTGGTGGTGTTTTGGTGTGGTTGGAGTGTGGTTGGTGGTGTGGAGGAGTGGCTGGTGGTGTGTTGGTGTGGTGTGTTGGTGTGGTGTGTTGGTGGTGGTGGTGTTTTGGTGTGGTTGGAGGTGTGGTTGGTGGTGTGGAGGAGTGGCTGGTGGGTGTTGGTGGTTGTGGTGTGGAGGAGTGGCTGGTGGTGTGGACGTGGTTGGTGGTGTTGGTGTGGTTGGGATGTGGTTGGTTGGTGTAGTTGGTGTGGTGTGAAGTGTGGTGGTGTGGTGGAAGTGTGGTGGTGTTGGATGTGTGTTGGTGGTGGGAGGTGTGGTCGTGTGGAGGTGTATAGTGTGTTGGTGGTTGAGGTGTGGTTGGTTGGTGGTGTGGTGTGTGGTTGGTGGTGTGGTATGGATGTGTGTTGTGGAGAGAGGTGTGTGTCGTGTGAGGTGTGGTTGCATGGTGTGTTGGTGTGGTTGGAGGTGGTTGGTTGGTAGTGGTGTGTTGGTTGGTGGTGTGGTGTTTGGTGTGGTTGGTGTGGTGTGGATGTGTGTTGGTGGTGTAGAGGTGTGGTGTCGTGTGGAGGTGTGGTTGTATGGTGTGTTGGTGTGGTTGGAGGTGTGGTGTGGTAATATTAAGACTCTACCGTCATACGCCCACACTTACGCCCACATGTAGGCTCTTACGCCGCCCATACGCCTTTATGTCTATCCACCCACCCAATTGACCGCCCGCCCGCCCGACCATTCTCACATCTACCCGCCCACACACCCAATTTGTCCTCACCTTACACCCACACGCCCACCTATCAAATATACCCACCCATTCTCCCACCCGCCCGCTCGTCCACACGCCTATTAACTTTTCCACCCATTAAACTTATGGCATCTACCCACCACCACCCACCTACCTCACCACCACCCACCCACCCCACCATCACCCACCCACCTCACCACCACCCACCTACCTCACCATCACCCACCAACCCCACCATCACACCCACCCCACCATCACCCACCCACCTCACCATCACCCAACCAACCCCACCAACTAACCAACCAACCAACCCAACCCCACCCAACCAACCCCCACCCAACCCCACCACCCACCCAACCCCACCACCACCCAACCCACCTCACCATCAACCAACCCACCCCACCACCAACCCAACCCCACCAACCACACCCACCCCACCATCACCCACCCACCCCACCACCACCCACCCCACCATCACCCACCAACCTCACCATCAACCACCCACCCCACCACCACCCACCCACCTCACCATCACCCACCCACCCCCACCATCACCCACCCACCTCACCATCACCCACCCAACCTCACCACCCACCACCTCACCATCCCCCCCCGCCCCCAGGATCAGCCACACCCCCACCACCAACCCACCCCACCACCCACCCACCCACCCCACCACACCCACCCCACCCCACCATCACCCACCCACCTCACCATCACCCACCCACCTCACCACCCACCCACCTCACCATCACCCACCCACCCCACCACCACCCACCCACCTCACCACCACCCACCTACCTCACCATCACCCACCCACCTCACCATCACCCACCTCACCATAACCCCCCCCGCCCCTGCCCTCAGGATCAGCCAGCCCCAGGCCAAATGATTAAATCTGGAATTTGGTGAGGACCTGCGAGACATCCTCAGGATCCCGGGGAGTCCTACAGCTTTAAGGCCGCGTCCTCCCGCACCCATGGCACTCCAATATCCCTCACCCCCATGGTCATCCCGCACCCTACCATCATTGTCCTCCTCACCCGCATACCCAACACCCCTCACCCCCATAGTCCTCCCCCACACACTCACCCTCCCTACACCCCTGCCCCTCCCACACCCCAACCCTCCCACACCCCCCACCCTCCCCACACCCCTGCCCCCTCCTCCCCCCCCCCCACCCTCCTACACCCCTGCCCCTCCTACACCCCTAACCCTCCTACACCCTCACCCTCCTCCACCTCACCCTCCTACACCCTCACCCTCCCACACCCCCACCCTCCCACACCCTCACCCTCCCACACCCTCACCCTCCCACACCTCACCCTCCTACACCTCACCCTCCCACACCTCCCCTCACACCCCACCCCACACCCCCCAACCCCACACCCCACCCTCCTCACCCCACCCTCCCACACCCCTCACCCTCCCCACACACCCCCTCCCACACCCCCACCCTCCCCACACCCCGCCCTCCCACAACCCCCACCCTCCCCACACCCCCCACCCCACACCCGCCCCTCCCACACCCCCCACCCTCCCCACACCCCCACCCTCCCACACCCCTGCCCTCCCACACCCCCTCACACCCCACACCCCCACACCCTCCCACCCTCACCCCCACACCCCACCCTCCCACACCACCCCACACCCTCACCCTCCCACACCTCACCTCCCACACCCTCACCCTCCCCACACCCCCACACCCCACACCCCCCACCCCACCCTGCCCCTCCCCACACCCCCACCCTCCCACAACCCCCACCCCTCCCCACACCCCCACCCCACCCCCAACCCTCCCACACCCCACCCTCCCACACCCCTCACCCCCACCCCCCCACCCCACACCCCTGCCCTCCCACACCCTCACCCTCCCACACCCCCCACCCCACCCCTGCCCCTCCCACACCCTCACCCCCCACACCCTCACCCCACACCCTCACCCCACACCCTCACCCTCCCCACACCCCTGCCCCTCCCACACCCCCCACCCTCCCACACCCTCACCCTCCCTACACCCTCACCTCCCACACCTCACCCTCCCACACCCCTCACCCTCCCACACCCTCACCCTCCCACACCTCACCCTCCTACACCCCTCACCCTCCTACACCCCTGCCCCTCCCACACCCCCTCACCCTTCTACACCCTCACCCTCCCACACCCCTACCACCTTCCTTGATAAACAGACTTGTGTTTATGTCCGATGTAGACGTAGATGTATATTATATACATTCATACAATGATCTAGGTATAGTGTCCGTCACACACACACACACACACACACACACACACACACACACACACACACACACACACACACACACACACACACCATAATATAAGCTGCTCCTGGACCCAACAAGGACGTTGGTGTTGGGCCCTGACCCACTGAGGCAGGGGAGTTTTGCCGCCATCATCCTCCAGTGACTGTCTTGTGAGTCTTACACTAGCTGCAAATTACCTTACCCAACATAACATTATAAACCTAACCTACCCTCACCCCAACCCAACCTAACCTACCCCTAACCTACCCCTAACCCACCTAACCCAATCCAACCCAACCTAACCCACCCTAACCTACCTAACCTACCCTAACCCTAACCTAACCCAACCCACCCTAACCCAACCCACCCTAACCCTACCTAACCTACCCTAACCCAACCTAACCTAACCCACCCCAACCCAACCTAACCTACCCCAACCTAATCTATCCTAACCCAACCTAACCCAACCACCTAACCTAACCCACCCTAACCTAATCTACCCTAACCCAACCTAACCTAACCTAACCTAACCTAACCTAACCTAACCTAAGCTAGCTAACCGAACCTAACCAAACCTAACCCAATCCCAACCTAACTCAAACCTAACTAAAACCTCAACCTAACCTAATCAAACTAAACTAAACGTAAACAAAGGAATTTAATCCAACAAGACAATGCATGACGTCACACTTCAAGGAGCCAATTAATCATCTTCCATTTACCCAACAGCCGCACTAACAAGCTGTGTGACGAATTGCCGCTCGTTAGTGAGGGTAGTTAGCGGTGGTAGTTAGTGATGGTAGTTAGCGGTGGTAGTTAGTGATGGTAGTTAGCGGTGGTAGTTAGTGATAATGTAACAATGTCATGAGTTTCCCGCCGCTTGAGAGTTCCCGCCAATTTTAAGCCATATGAAGGCCTTAGGCCTGTATTCGACCAATGAGGCGTGGCGTCATGGAAGTCTTGGCGTCCCTTGTGGGCCCACCAGGAGTCTGCGTTTGGTAAGAGTTAAGTGTGGTTGTGTCCAGGGTGTCGCCTCCTCATATGGCGGCTATAACGTCAGGACCTGTTAGGTTTGATTCGTTTCCCGAAATGTATTGTGAGTAATGGACCCCTTGGTTAGCAAGCTAGGAATTTAGGTTTATTGTTTTGAAGTGTAATTGTCAAACCCTAAGAGAGAGTATTACAGGAACCGTTAATAAGAGTCCTAATTCATCCCTCCCCTATTAAGAAAGGTTGATGTGTTATATGATACGGTGAGTCATATATACAACAACTATATTCCCCTCTGTGAAGTATTGTATCTTAGTCCCTCTAACCAGCGTCCCTGAGTCTCCCCCTGGTGTAGGCCTTCTAGCCTAGCCACACACCATCAGTCCTGTACTCCCCCCCTCACACCCCCTCCCCCAAACGTAAACACCACAACCTCCACACTCACCTCCACCTCTCTCCCCACTCTCTCCACCTCCCCACACCCTCCCACCCTCCACCTCCTCACCACCTCCCTCACCCTCCACCTCCTCACCCCCCACCCTCTCCACCTCTCCACCTCACCTCACCACCCTCTCCACCTCCTCACTCACCTCCCCACCTCCACCCCCCACCTCCTCCCTTCCTCACTCCTCACCCTCCACTCCTCTCCACCTCTCTCACCCCTGAGTATAAAGAATAATAAGTATATAAAGAAATAAGTCAATAAATATAAAGAATTAATAAGACAATAAAAGAGTAAGTTGTTACATAAAATATGTTACACTAAATATAGGGATATAATCATTTTGTTACAATAGTAGTTAGCGGTAGTAGTTAGTGGTATAGTGGTAGTAGTTAATAGCAATGGTAATTAGCGGCGGTAGTTAGTGTAATTAAGACCATTAATCAAATGTCTTAATTAGAACACCCCATTCTTTAAAAAGTCTCCATGTCTAACTATCTCCCCACCCCTCACCTCACCTCCCCACCTCTCCTCCCCCTCACCTCACCCTCCCCCTCACCCCTCCCGAGTCTTGATATACAGTATAGTCTCAGGGCAATTTGGACGCCATTTTTACTCCTATAATATCTTAAGCCATTTACAACATCTTCTCGTAGCTCCATATAACGAAATAATTACAATCCGCTAAAAACAAGGTCTGTGTGTATATATATATTATTTTTTTCAATGAATCCGACTGCATCCGGATCCAAGTCTGACGAACGCCTCGGAAACAACAACAACAGCTGCTGGCGCCCATCATCTATACCCATGATTGAATACTTTCATTAACTCAACTAAATCAATCTCACGATAAATTAAACGAAAGATACATTAATAGTTTTCAAATTTATTCATTCATTCACAATATATTATACAGGCAGTGAGCGAACATCTGGCCAGATTAATGAGGAGGAATTTAAAGTGAACATAATTGAACGTTAAATAACAATGCAGACTCTTAACATTACAAATCTTTATTAACGATTGAACGGATATTTGTTAATTATATGGAATTGAACTTAAGTAAACGATAAATTAAAAACTGAACCTTTATTTACCTAGATATGATTGATGACCTTATCAACTGAACCCGTACTTAGTAGTTCATATCTAACTATTTATATAATGAACTTATAATTAACGTAAAAATTAACAGTTTAGAACCTGTTAATATAATAATAATAGTAACAATAACGATAACAATAATAATAATAATAATGACAATAACAACAACAATAATAATAATAATAATAATAATAATAATAATAATAATAATAATAACAATAATAATAATAATAATAATAATAATAATAATAATAATAATAATAATAATAATAATAATAATAATAATAATAAAGTAATAAAATACAGGTAATTAAAAGATGAAGAGGTAATTAGTGCCTCGAATCTTACGACCCTCAGTGAAATTAACAACACAAGGAGTAATTATGAAGCCAGAGTAATTAAGTGATTTAACAAGTAATTTAACAGATTATATGTTTAATTTAACTGACGAGGACAGAGAGTACACGTCTGACGAGGACTGTGAGAGTACACGTCTGACGAGGACTGTGAGAGTACACGTCTGACGAGGACTGTAAGAGTACACGTCTGACGAGGACTGTGAGAGTACACGTCTGACGAGGACTGTGAGAGTACACGTCTGACGAGGACTGTGAGAGTACACGTCTGACGAGGACTGTGAGAGTACACGTCTGACGAGGAGAGTACGTCTGACGAGGATTGTGAGAGTACACGCCCGACGAGGACTGTGAGGCGCGGACGAGGACTGTGAGAGTACACGTCTGACGAGGACCGAGAGTACACGTCTGACGAGGACTGTGAGAGTACACGTCTGACGAGGACTGTGAGAGAGTACACGTCTGACGAGGACGTAGAGAGTACACGTCTGACGAGGACTGTGAGAGTACACGTCTGACGAGGATCAGAGAGCATACGTTGACTGACGAGGACGAGGACGTCTGACGAGGATCAGAGAGTACACGTCTGACGAGGACTGGGAGAGTACACGTCTGACGAGGACAGGAGAGGCACAACTGACGAGAACTGTGAGAGTGCAAGTCTGACGAGAGGAGAGTGCACGCCTGACGAGGCACTGAGAGTACACGTCTGACGAGGACTGTGGAGAGTACACGTCTGACGAGGACTGTGAGAGTACACGTCTGACGAGGATCAGAGAGCACACGTCTGACGAGGTTGTGAGAGTACACGTCTGACGAGGATCAGAGTCTGACGAGGACAGAGAGTACACGTCTGACGAGGACAGAGAGTACACGTCTGACGAGGACAGAGAGTACACGTCTGACGAGGACTGTGAGAGTACACGTCTGACGAGGACTGTGAGAGTACACGTCTGACGAGGACTGTGAGAGTACACGTCTGACGAGGACTATGAGAGTACACGTCTGACGAGGACTGTGAGAGTACACGTCTGACGAGGACTGTAAGAGTACACGTCTGACGAGGAAAGTGAGAGCACACGTCTGACGAGGACTGTGAGAGTACACGTCTGACAAGGATTGTTAGAGTACACGTCTGATGAGGAAAGTGAGAGTACACGTCTGACGAGGACTATAAGAGTACACGTCTGACGAGGACTGTGAGAGTACACGTCTGACGAGGACTGTGAGAGTACACGTCTGACGAGGATTGTTAGAGTACACGTCTGACGAGACCTATTAGAGTACACGTCAGGACTACCGCCCTAAACAAGCCTTCGTCATGAACCTAAAAATATGATAAAATAAGATAAAATAAGAAACAAAATGTCTTCAATAAAATACAAATATCTTATTTATTCTTATTTTCACAAACACTAACATCCATTTCCACGCTGATTAAAATAAGATTAACAAACTCCCTAACAAAATTTAACGTATTTCTGTTTATTATTCTCTAACACGATAAACTTTTTTCCAAGCTTATTCTTAAGAAAATACAAGTTTATTACTAATTTATATATTTCTAAACACGAAATTCTACTCTATGAATTTTTAGCCTCGGTTCCAACATTAAATTATAATGAAATGCAAGTCATGTTTATTTACATCTTTTCAAAACACCAAGCTGTACACTATGAGCTTCTAGCATTATCCTTGTGCTTTTGGGAGTGTGTGATGTAAACAGAGTCATTACTACTGCAGCAACGGACCACTGAACACACACACACACACACCCATCATGGTCTGTTTTTTTCTGTTTTATTTTAGAGTGGTTTGTTAGGTATTGTTTCTGGTGATATATAATGAGATAGAGTGCGTTAACCGGTGGGGGGATAGAGTGCGTTAACCAGTGAGGGATAGAGTGCGTTAACCAGTGAGGGATAGAGTGCGTTCGTGAGGGATAGACTAGGAAGTGTAGGTGGTGCGTGAGGCTGTGACCAGACACTCGACGGTAATGACTCACGTGATCCACTAACAACACGGAGATGAAGTGAATTTTGTTAAAAGGTAAACATATACAGATGGATTCCGAACCCTTTGACGACTATGATTTAACCCTTTGACGACTATGA
The DNA here is from genome assembly GCF_018991925.1 of Homarus americanus. NCBI lineage: Eukaryota > Metazoa > Arthropoda > Malacostraca > Decapoda > Nephropidae > Homarus > Homarus americanus. The sequence goes on from NW_024755578.1 coordinate 230,558, forward strand.
TTTAACCCTTTGACGACTATGATTTAACCCTTTGACGACTATGATTTAACCTTTTGACGACTATGGTTTAACCCTTTGACGACTATGATTTAACCCTTTGACGACTATGATTTAACCCTTTGACGACTATGATTTAACCCTTGACGACTATAATTTAAACCCTTTGACGACTATGATTTAACCTTTGACGACTATGATTTAAACCTTTGACGACTATGATTTAACCCTTTGACGACTATGATTTAACCCTTTGACGACTATGATTTAACCCTTTGACGACTATGATTTAACCCTTTGACGACTATGATTTAACCCTTTGACGACTATGATTTAACCCTTTGGCGACTATGATTTAACCCTTGACGACTATGATTTAACCTTGACGACTATGATTTAACCCTTTGACGACTATGATTTAACCCTTTGACGACTATGATTTAACCCTTTGACGACTATGATTTAACCCTTGACGACTATAATTTAACCCTTTGACGACTATGATTTAACCCTTTGACGACCATGATTTAACCCTTTGACGACTATGATTTAACCCTTTGACGACTATGATTTAACCCTTGACGACTATGATTTAACCCTTTGACGACTATGATTTAACCCTTTGACGACTATGATTTAACCCTTGACGACTATGATTTAACCTTTGACGACTATAATCTAACCCTTGACGACTATGATTTAACCCTTTGACGACTATGATTTAACCTTTGACGACTATGATTAACCTTTGACGACTATGATTTAACCCTTTGACGACTATGATTTAAAAGTTCCTACGTTATATATTTCCTATGATTGGTAATGAAAAAACTACAGTAATTAGAGTTTCACTTAAGCTGTATCTCCAGGATGAATTCCACAAAATTCGTAAGTTAATTTTTTCTCCCCATTGGTGATGTAAAAACTTATCTAAAATGATTCACTCAAATTACGACACCCAGATAGATTCTCAGATATTCTTAAGTAGTTCATCTCCTCCCCTTAACTGGTAATTTAAGAACGCATCTAACTAACTCGAAACAGCACTTAAGATTCTGCTGTAACAATACCCTCTCCTACTCACTATTATGTCAACAGAGGTCCCCACCCCAAGAAAAAAAATAAATATTACTTCACTCTCCACTATGCCCATTAACCTAAATTTTGACAGAGAAAATAAACATATAAATAACAAAAAATAATATATCCCAGCACAGAATAGTTTTTTTTTTACCAAAGGTCATGTAATAAATGGTCTTTCTCTCCCAAATGTCAGGTGGAAAACGATTTTTTTTACCCATACGGCAAGTGACACAGGATTATTTTCTTCTTGCAGCTAGGAAGTGTGTTTGTGTGTACGAAGAGAGAGAGAGAGAGAGAGAGAGAGAGAGAGAGAGAGAGAGAGAGAGAGCAAACGTGTGTGTGTTAATGTAGAAGTCAAAATGCCCTGTATGCCTGTATGACCGTGTGTATGTTTAAATGCCCCATGTGTGTGTGTGTGTCAGCGTGTGTGCATCTTTTAATTACCACTTCCTGTGTACACAACCCGACACGCTCTTTTCTTCACCGACAATAAATTAATTATGTCTTAAGTGGCAGATGTTATTATCGGTCCGGGATTCTCAGAACTGACATAATCCTTCCTGGTAGCACTAATAATGATAGTGATAATAATAATAATAATAATAATAATAATAATAATAAATAATAATAATAATAATAATAATAATAATAAAAATAATAATAATAATAATAATGTAATAATAATAATAATGATATATAATAATATATGATAATAATAATAATAATAATGATAATAATAATAATATAATAATAATAATAATAATAATAATAATAATAATAATAATAATAATAATAATAATGATAATATAATAATAATAATAATAATGATAATAATAATAATAATAATAATAATAATAATAATGATAATAATATATAATAATAATAATAACAACAAGGTGTGGCCGCCCCCGGGACCGAACTGGACAATGGTGTTAATATATTGTAACCTGTAATATTAACAAATAAGTACACTATAAACAACCCGGCTGAGGTGTAAATTGTTACAATGATTCATATTTACAAGTTCTTATCAAATAATAATAACAAATAACACTAATATTAACAATAATGACAATAATAACAATATAATAACAATAATAATAACCATTACAATAAGTCCATTACACTTTATCTCCCCTTGTTGTGGTCTTTGAGCGATCGTGACGTCATTCACTCGCTAATTAAGTCGTAAAATAAACAAGCGAATTAATGATGTCCTCAAGACATGAGTTGCAAGGAAAAATTCTCGTAGGAATTCACACAATCTCGTAAGATAAATATTTCCTCGTAAATGATCACGTGACACTCACTTCAGAAAATAACACAAGATGGCTGTTAAATTAGCCTGAGACTCGAGTATAATTGCGCCTCTCACTGTTAGGAGAAAGTATTGTCTTAAGGGAGTTCTGAGAATGTGTCCTTGGTCCGTATTCTCGTAACTTATATCGTGTTCCTGTAACAGAGAGAGAGTGCATATTCAGTATTGTTAATTTATCTATTTCCACAACAAATACTAAACCTTCATATACAACTTCAAATTACTTACACGAGGTTAGGTTAGGTTTGCTTTGGTTAGGTTAGGGTAGGTTTGGTTAGGTTAGATTAGGTTAGCATTAGGGTGGTTAAGCTTTAGTTGTTAAAATTTTATCAGAAGCAGGTTGGTTTCGTATTTCAGAAACTTCCAAGGCCTGAGGTGTTGTTGCCCCTTTCCTCCCCTCTTCTCTCTGGCCAGGCCAGAGGTACGTTTTTTTTGTGAGAAAGTGAAGGTAGAGGTGAGAGATTATAGTTCTGAGATGAAATTTGGAAAGAGGGCGGGCTGACCCCTAGCTAACCAATAGTGTGTTAGAGTTATGCCATGGGTTAGTTATTGTCTGTCGGTACAGGCACTAGACATCCTACCTGTCCCATATATGGGTGTTTTGAGGGTCTTATTTCATATTCCGCCGACCCTACTGGCGGATGCTGGTCTAGAGAGGTTGTCTATTGCCTGGCCGTGTAGATCAGGGTGGTAATGGACCTTTGAGATTTCGTGCTTTTTGGGAACCATGTATGGTTGCTGTCGATATCTGGTGGGGTCTTTGAAGGAGTTCTTCTCTGATCGTTCTATCTTTTGCAGATTCTGCTGGCAGAGTGTGCAGCTGCTGGTTGATGGGTTTCATTCTCAGGTCTCTATGTATCTCGCTCTGTGGTTCTGGTGAGAGGGATATCTTTCGCCTGTGACGAATCTTAGGGCTTCATATTGGACCACCTGTAATTTTAATATTTGAGTGATGCTCATAGTATGAAGAGGTACTGCTGGGTAAGTTAATATCGGTGTTACTCCACCACCGCCACGCCCTCACCCCACGACACCCTGATCCCCCCACACGCCCACCCCCTCCCACTATTCTTCCCCGGGCCACTAAATATGTAAATCCCAAATGAATAAAATTATGGTTGTGTTCAGATACCCGGTAACTACACCTCTACACTGACGTCTACAATTACCATAACAATAATATATATCTACATTATTATATTTCCTTCACTAAATCTCTATCTTACTATAAATTACTGCAACACTTCCGTAAATCTTTAAGGCATAAGTTTTTTTATCTTTAAATTTGTAACGAACAAAAAGCATAGATACAAAGAAGAAGAATAAGTAAGAACAGCAAGTAAAGCAAGATTCGTTAGCAATGCTTTCAAAACAACGTCATTATTTTCGAGTTTATATCACTTCAGGAATTTATATTACTACAGGATGAAAATAAACTCCAAGAACAAGAAGAGATCCCTTCTCAGCTGACGGCGAGGAAGAAATAGGGAGTGATGTTCAGCAGAAAGATTAATGGGGAAATTTAATGCACAACGGGCAACCTACAGCCAGTTTTGTGAATGGAAGGTAAGAGTTGCCAAATATTCCATTCTTTTTAACATACGCACCAATAATACGCATTTTTCGTCAAATTACCCCATCCAATTACTATTTCATAATGACTGGAATAACGCATCGGGTAAACCGGTACACAATGACTGTTCCTCCTATAAACGCACCAACCATTCCAAGCTTTTAATTGTGAAATACCCGACACATTATCAGGCGGGATGTTGCCAACGGGTGGTCAGTATTTTAAGGCAGCCAGCATACACCACCTGACATTCCTCCCTCGTCCTAGCTGAGCTTGATAGGCGCCCGAGGTGTAACAAGCAAACATACACATAATTACTTGTTTATATACCGTTACTGTTGTATAATTGATGAGTGTGTAATTATCACCTGCTTTAAATAAATAAATAAAATAAATAAATAAGTAAATAAATAAATAAATAAATAAATAAATTTGGATTGGTGATTAGTGTAATTTATCTAAATAAATTGTTAAAATTATCATTGCAATAACACACAATGTGAATTATACATACGCGTAAACACACACACACACACACACACACACACACACACACACACACACACACACACACACACACACACAAATAGCCAATCAACGATATCATCACCACAAATAAGCATGAGCCAACCTTGTTACAATGCCAGCCACCAACACCAACTACACTCTACTACACTACGACCATCACCACCACTCTGCCATCCTTGCACTACTGCCATCACCACCACTACTGCCATCGCCACCACTGCTGCGCATCACCCGCTGCTGCCGCCTCACTGCATCACCACCACTGGATAATCACCGCCACTGCTGACATCGCCACCACCTACTGCCGCTACTGCCATCACCACCACTCTGCCATCTCACCACTACTATCCATCACCGCCACCGTTAATCACCGCCACCTGCCTACTGCTGCATCACCACCACTACTGCCAGACTGCCATCACCGCACTACTGCCATCACTCTACTTTCACCGCCACCTGCCTGCTACCCATCACCACCACTGCCTGCAACTACCGCCGTCACCGCCACTACTGCCACTCTTACCATCACCACCACTGCTGCCATCCCCCTCTTCACTGAATCCCCCCCTCCAATCCCACCCTACCACTACTGCCATCACCGCCACTACTGCCATCGCCGCCGCTCGACCATCGCCACCACTACTGCCAACCTGCCATCGCCACCACTACTGCCATCTCCACCTCGCCATCCCACCCATCACCATACTACTGCCACTGCCAATCACCACCACTACTACCATCGCCACCGCCTGCCATCTGCCACCACTGCTGCCAATCTGCCGCCACTCACTTGCCATCACCGCCACTACTGCCATCGCCACCACTCTGCCTCAAATCCAATACCACCACTGCTGCCATCACCTCCACTGCTACCATCACCACCACTAATAATCGCCACACCGCTGCCATTCTATGCCATCACCGCCACTACTGCCATCACCACCACCGCTACTGCCATCACCACCACTGCTACAATCACCACCACTACTGCCACTGCTGCCATCACCACCACTGCTGCCATCACCCACCACAGCCATCACCACCGCTGCCATCACCCGCCATGCCTACTGCCATCAGCGTCACTGCTGCCGCCACCACTACTGCCATCGCCACCACTGCTGCCATCACCACCACTGCTGCCATCCCGCCACTGGTGCCATCACCACCACTACTGCCAGCTCTGCATCACCTGCCACTTTCTGCCATCGCCACCACTACTGCCATCACCACCACTACGACCACTGCTAACCATCACCATCACCTACTGCTGCATCACCACCGCTCACTAATCACCACCACTAGATAGTAGCCACCACGCTCTGCCACTACTGCCCATCGCACCCTGCTGCCACTGCTTCCACCATCACCTGCCACCTGCTGCCACTACTGCATCGCCACCGCTGCCCAACCGTCTGCCACCACTGCATCCGTCTGCCTGCTACCACGTACCTGCCGTCGCCGCCACTACTGCCGCTGCCATCACCGCCTGCTGCCATCACCACCACTTTCGCTACTACTGCCATCTTCCCGCTCTGATCACCATTCTGCCTGCCATCGCCGCCACTTCCACCATCCTTGCCACTACTGCTCCATCACCTGCACTATAATCCACCCTTTCTTCCATCGCCACCACTACTCCATAATCGCCACCACTGCTCGTCGCCACCACTGCTACCATCACCGCCACCTTGCTATCACCTCTGCCATCCTACCTACTGCCACTACTGCCATCCCCCTGCTACCACTGTTTCTGCCATCACCACCACTGCTTCCACCACTACTGCCATCCTGCCACTGCTGCCGCTGCCATCGCCACCACCCTACCATCACCACTACTGCCACTCTGCTGTCACCACTGCTCTACCACTGCACCATCACCTCACTACTCTGCACCTACTGCCATCACCACCACTACTGCCACTACTACCATCATACTACTACCGCCACTACTGCCATCACTGCTACTACTGCTCCACCACCACTACTACCACTACTGCCATCACCACCACTACCCATCACCACCACTACTACTACCATCTCTTCTACTGCCATCACCACCACTACTCCTACTGCCATCACCACCACTACTACCTTCCGTCACCACATTACTACCATCCACCACTACTATCACTGCCATCCCACCACTACTACCAGCTACTGCCATCACCACCACCTACTACCATCACCACCACTGCTACAATCACCACCACTACTATCACTCTCTTTTTCTGTTTAATTTTTTTTTTAAATAGACTCAACGTGGCCTCAGCCTCCCCAATACACACCTTCGCCACCATTTATTTACCTTAATATTAAATATCACATAATACATGAAACTTCCATATCTGTGTTAAATTAGTTGAGCCACAAATCTATGCGGCATTCAGTGACTTCAGCAGCCTCATAGTCGATATCTGCAGCAGTTGTCAGGAAAAGGGGCAAACTCTCGTTCTGAGGCAGAAACAAAAGCCGACCGAAGGAGAGAAGACAGTCGACATCTCATCCAGGCTGTAACATAACTTCTGGCTGCTGCTTCTGTTCAGAGATCAGCTCTCCGCAGTCTGGCGTAGAAACATCTTGCGCCAGGCCCATCACCAGAGGTTGTGAACGCTAGAGAGTGAAGCTGCCTTGATCAACGTTTGAATTCTCTTCCCACTATGCCCGTCTCTTGTCGTTCTCGTTCTCCCTATGCAGCATCGAAACTAAGTTACGGTGACAAACGGCCATAGAGATCCATCTATGATGTCGAAAAGCTCGCTGTCCCGCGTCCCGAATCCTCGGCTTGACGTCACACGGGCTTCGTAGAGTGTTTGAAGTCCTGTGTTGGAAGATCTCGCCATCCAGTGGAAGAGGTCGGTTACCATGACGTCCCGACAATTTCCTTCACTATATTTGCTGTGAGATCCCTTACACTCGTCGCCTCATGCATATAAGCCCCCCTTCTTGCAAACCATGGCGTGATCGCCATCATAGAATAACACACGCATTGGGGCAAACCATCTGGTGGCCAACCGTACCTTAGAAACAGCATCCTATAAATTCTTGTTTTGTTAAGGCTGAAACCATTGCCCTTATCGGTAACATGGTTAGCCAGTTCGAACGCCCACCTCCTGCGCTATAGCTTCTTTTTGTCAATTTTTCTACAGAACCAGCAGCAATAGTTTGCTGCAACATGTCATTTGGCAGTTCTGCCCGTCTGTTGTAATAGACCTACAGATCTTGTAGCTTCGCTGGTGTCCTCCCTGTTGCATTCTGAGCGATTATGTGGTCAGTGAGGGGCTGCCGTGACTTAAGTGAATTTTGATGTTCAGAGTCAGCAATCTCTGGATTAGTTGGTCCCATCCCTCCCAGTCTTGGTGGAAGTGCAAAAGTGTTCTTTCTGCTAAATTTAGTCGTGTTTCACTAGATTTGAGAATAACTTGACTTGCAACTGCTTCTTCCAAAAGGTGGAGGTCAGATCTCAGAGATGGTACGCATCAGGTAGTTCCAACGATGCTTGACTCCATTGTGAATGCTGCAAAGGCCGCATGTGGCCTGTGTTAGCAATCACTACTACCATCACCACCACTACTACCATCACCACCACTACTACCATCACCACCTACCCTACTACCATCACTACTACTACTACCACTACTACCATCACCACCACTGCTACCATCACCACCACTACTACCACCATCACCACCATCACCATCACTACTACCATCACCACCACTACTACAATCACCACCACTACTACCATCACCACCACTACTACCATCACCACTACTACCATTACCAACACTACCACTAATACCATCACCACCACCATTACCGTAGACTAGCTTCACTATGAACACCACTGCCACTACTACCATCACCACTACAACCACCCCCACCCCACCACTACAACCACCCCCACCACCACCACCATCACCACCATTAAAATCACACACAGATAAGCTACTCAAACTAGCGCTCATTAGTTGAGACCATCAATACATCTCACATTAACAATTACCCCCCAGACAAGTAATTAGTGGAGTTAGTTGTTAGTCTCCATGTTTTACTGAGTCACTCCCAATTGCTTCAGTCTTCTTCTTCTTCCTCTTCCTCTTCCTCCTCCTTCTTTTTCGCCTTCTCCTTCTCCTTCTTCTTCTTCTTCGTCCTCTTCCTCCTCCTCCTTCTTCTTTTTCTTCTTTTTCTCCTTCTTCTTCTTTCCTTTCACCTTCCCTCCTCTTCCACCTTACCCCCTTCCTTCCTTCCTTTTGCCGTTTTCTTCCTTTCTCTCCTATTCCCATTCCTGTTCTTTTCCCTTCTTTCCCCCTTCCCTTCCACATCCCTTTCCTTCTTCACTCTCTTCTTATTCCCGCCTCCCCTATTCCCTTCCTCCTTTCTTCCTCCTCCTTTTCTTCCTCCTCCTTCTCTTTCCACAATGTCCCTCCCCATTCTTCCTTTCCATCCCTCCCCTCCTGTTCCACTTCCCTCCCTCACCCCCTCCCTCCCCCCCCTCACTCAGATCCCGCATCATATGCCGCCTGCAATAACAACTGCCAGGGTTATCGACTCGCACTAAAAGAGCCGCTCTCGTGTTGCTCCGCCAATTCTAACCTGACCCTAATCTATCCTAAACCCAACCTAGCCTAACATATCCTAAGCCAACCTGAAGTATTTGTAACCTAACTTATTTAACCTAACCTGGCCTAACTTATCTTAACGCCTTATTTAACCTAACCTTCTTTACGATATAGCCTAATCTGACCTAACTTTGCTAGCTAATCCTTTCAACCTAACTAACGTGACCTACAGGAGCATGGTATCATTCACTCCGCTTGTGAATCGTGTAGTGATTAATGACTTCCACACGTTTATGTATGTGTTTTAGTGCTTACATTGTATATATGAGAATGTGTGTCAGAGCATCAGTGAGTACCACACACACACACACACACACACACACACACAGGTGCAGAACAATATAGCAATTGCCACACAGTCGTCCCGAAAATAAGAAAAACTGACCGCCATTATCAGGTGGGGTTACGTCCCGCCCTCACACCTCCCTTACCCACCACTCCTCCTTACACCCTCACCTCCACCCCCCACCTCACCTCACCTCACCACCCCACCCTCCACCCCACCTCCCCACCTTGCCCCCTTACCCCCACCCTCACCTTACCTCCCTTACCCCCCACCTCACACCTCCCATACCCCACCCTCACCTTACCTCCCTTACCCCACCCTCACCTCACCTCCCTTACCCCCACCCTCACCTCCTTACCCCCACCCCTTCCTCCTCATGCCCCACCCACTTCCTTCCCCTTACCCCACCCCTCACCTTACTCCTTAACCCCCCACCCTGCCTCCCCCTCCTTGCCCCCTGCCCTCACCCTCCTCACTTACCCCCACCTCACCTTACCTCCCTCACCCCCCCACCCTCACCTCACCTCCACCCCACCCTCCGCCCACTTACCCACCATCACATCCCCCTCCACCCCCCCCACCCTCCTCCACCTCACTTACCCCCCCCCACCCCTCGCACCCACTCCAACCCCACCCTCACCTCACCCCTTACCCCCCCACCCTCACCTCCCATACCCCCACCCCCCCCTCCTCCTTACACCACCTCACCTCCACCTCCACCCCCACCCTCACCTCCCCTTCCCCCACCCTCACCTCCCCCCTCACCCACCCCCTCCCACCCCCACCCACTAGCCCCTTACCCCCCACCCTCACCTCCATCATACCCCCACCCTCACCCTCCCTTATCCCACCCTCACCTCACCTCCCATACCCCAGCAATGCA
>NW_024755579.1:0-6782 GCF_018991925.1 Homarus americanus
CACTCCCAGGTACACCTCAGACACTCCCAGGTACACCACAGATGCTCCCAGGTACACCCCAGACCTCCCAGGTACACCTCCGACACTCCCAAGGTACACCTCTGACACTCTCTGGTACACCTCTGACACTCCCAGGTACACCTCTGACATTCCCAGGTACACCTCTGACACTCCCAGGTACACCTCTGACACTCCCAGATACACTTCTGACATTCCCAGGTACACCTCTGCCACTCCCAGGTACACCTCTGACTCTCCCAGGTACTCCACTGACATTCCCTGGTACAGTGGTACACCTCTGACACTCCCAGGTACACCTCAGACACTCCCAGATACACCTCTGACACTCCCAGGTACACCTCTGACACTCCCAGGTACACCTCTGACACTCCCAGGTACTCCACTGACACTCCCTGGTACACCCCTGACTCCCAGGTACACCTCTGACACTCCGAGGTACTCCTCTGTCACGCTCTGATACACTTCTCACACTCCCAGGTACACCTCAGACACTCCTAGGTACACCGCTGACACTCCCTGATGCACCTCTAACACTCCCAGGTACACCGCTGACACTCCCAGGTACACCGCTAACACTGCAAGGTACACCTAAGACACTGCCAGGTACACCTCAGACACCGCCAGGTACACCTCAGACACCGCCAGGTACACCTCAGACACTCCCAGGTACACCTCAGACTTTCCAAGGTGCACCTCAGACACTCCCAAGTGCACCTCTGACACTCCCAGGAACACCTCTAACACTCCCAGGTACACCGCTGACACTCCCAGGTACACCGCTGACACAGCCAGGTACACCTCTGACACTCCCAAGTACACCTCTGATACTCCCAGGTACACCTCCGACACTCCCAGGTACACCTCCGACATTCCCAGGTACACTTCTTACACTCCCAGGTACACTTCCGACACTCCCAGGTACACCTCTGATACTCCCAGGTACACCTCCAACACTCTCAGGTACACGTCTGACACTCCCAGGTACACCCCAGACACTCCCAAGTGCACCTCCGACACTCCCAGGTACACCTCCGACACTCCCAGGTAAACCTCCGATACTCCGAGGTACACCTCTGACAATCCCAGGTACTCCTGTGGAACTCCCAGGTACACCTACGACACTCCCAGGTACACCTTTGACACTCCCAGGTACACCTTCGATATTCCCAGGTACACCTCCGATGTTCCCAGGTACACCTCATATACTCCCAGGTACACCTTTGAGACTCCCAGGTACTCCACTGACACTCACTGGTACACGTCTGACACCCCCAGGTACTCCTCTGACACTCCCTGGTTCACCTCTGAGACTCCCAGGTACACCTCTGACACTCCCTGGTACACCTCCGATATTCCCAGGTACACCTCCGATATTCCCAGGCACACCTCTGACACTCCCAGGTATACCTCAGACACTCCCAGGTACACCGCTGACTCACCCAGGTACACCTCTGACACTCCCAAGTACACCTCTGACACTCCCAGGTACACCTCCGCCACTCCCAGGTACAACTCCGACATTCCCAGGTAAACCTCCGATACTCCTAAGTACACCTCTGACACTCCCCGGTACACCTCTGACACTCCTAGGTATTCCTCTGACACTCCCTGGTACACCTCTGACACTCCTAGGTATTCCTCTGACACTCCCAGTTACACCTCAGTCACTCCTAGGTATACCTCTCACACTCCCAGGTACACCTCTCACACTCCCAGGTACTCCTGTGACACTCCCTGGTACTTCTCTGACACTTCCATGTACACCTCAGACACTCCCAGGTACACCTCAGACACTGCCAGGTACACCTCACATACTCCCAGGCACACCACTGACACTCCTAGGTACACCTCTGACACTCCATGTACACCTCCGACACTCCCAGGTACACCTCTGACACTCCCAGGTACTCCACTGACACTCCCTGGTACATCCCTGACACTCCCAGGTACACCTCTGACACTCCCAGGTACACCTTTGACACTCCCAGGTACACCTCAGACACTTCCAGGTCCGCCTCCGACACTCCCAGGTACAACTCCGACACTCCCAGGTAAACCTCCGATACTCCTAGGTACACCGCTGACACTGCCAGGTACACCTCTGACGCCCCATGTACACCTCCGACACTCCCAGGTACACCTCTGACACTCCCAGGTACTCCAATGACACTCCCAGGTCCGCCTCCGACACTCCCAAGTACAACTCCGACACTCCCAGGTAAACCTCCGATACTCCTAGGTACACCTCTGACACTCCCAGGTACACCTCTGACACTCCTAGGTATTCCTCTGACACTCCCTGGTACATCTCTGACACTCCCAGGTACACCTCAGACACTCCCTGGTACACCTCTGACACTCCCAGGTACACCTCTTGCACTCCATGGTTCTCCCCTGCGACTCCCAGGTACAGATCAGACACTCCCAGGTACACCTCAGACACTCCCAGGTACACCTCTGACAGTCCCAGGTACACCTCAGACACTCCTAGGTACACCTCTGACACTCCCAGGTACACCTCTTACACTCCCAGGTACTCCTGTGACACTCCTTGGTACTTCTCTGACACTCCCAGGTACACCTCAGACACTCCCAGGTGCACCTCAGACACTCCCAGGTACACCTCACGCTCTCCCAGGCACACCTCTGACACTCCCAAGTACACCGCTGACACTGCCAGGTACACCTCTGACGCCATGGCACACCTCCAAAACACTCCAAATTGCACCTCTGACACTCCAGGTACTCCACTGACACTCCCTGGTACACCCCTGGACCTCCAGATTGCACCTCCGACACTCCCAGGTACACCTCTGACTTTACTCCCAGGTTCTCCACTGACATTCCCTGGTACACCTCTGACCCTGCAGGTACCACGTCCAACACTCCCAGATACACCTCTGACACTCCCAGGTACATCTCTGATACTCCGAGGTACACCTCTGACACACCCAGGTACACCTCTGACACTCCCAGGTACACCTCCGATACTCCCAGGTACACCTCTGACACTCCCAGGTTCACCTCTGACACTCCTAGGTACTCCTCTGTCACTCCCTGATACACCTCTAACACTCCCAGGTGCACCGGTGACACTCCCAGAAACACCGCTGACAGTGCCAGGTACACCTCAGACACTGCCAGGTACATCTCAGACACTGCCAAGCACACCTCAGACACTGCCAGGTACACCTCAGACACTCCCAGGTACACCTCAGACAATCCCAAGTACACCTCTGACACTCCCAGGTACACCTCCGACACTCCCACGTACACCCCCGACACTCCCAGGTACACTTCTGACACTCCCACATACACCTCCGACACTCCCAGGTACACCTCTGACACTCCCAGGTACACCTCTGACACTCCCAGGTACACCTCACACACTCCCAGGTACACCGCTGACACTCCCAGGTACACCTCTGACACTCCCAAGTACACCTCTGGCCCTCCCAGGTACACCTCCGACACTCCCAGGTACACCGCCGACACGCCCAGGTACACTTCTCAAACTCCCAGGTACACCTCCGACACTCCCAGGTACACCGCCGTCACTCCCAGGTACACCTCTGACACTCCCATGTACACCTTTGACACTCCCAGGTACTAAACTGACATTCCCTGGTACACCTCTGACACTCCCAGTGTAGTGAGGGGTTGTCAGACCACAGCTTACATCTCAGAAACTCCAGTCTGACCGGACATTAGCCGAGGGCAAAAGTATAGGGTAACTCTGCGGTTGACCAAGGATGGTAAATCAGCCTAGCTCCCCTCCCATGTGACATGTGGCCCCAACAAAACATGTAAGAAGGCACCAGCTGACCCTCTTCCGATATACAATAACCTACTCTCTGAACAAAGGCCGGACCTGACCTCACAATTAGCCAGGTCACTTGTAACCCTTGGAGCCCAACTCAAGGCCTCTCGTGTTACACGGCCCCACCTGACGACTTCTCCTTACATCTCAGAAACTCCAGTCTGACCCGACGTTTGGGAAGTCAAGTGTAGGGGAACTCTCACGGTTGCTCTCCCAATATACACACGGCCCCGCCTGATGACTTTCCCAGATAGTTCTGAAAAGGTCCAGGCCTGACCGCACATTTGCGGGGTCAAATGTAAAGAGACCCTTCGCCGCCCCCCCCCCGGCCAGCTGAACCTGACGGCTCGCATCCCAATATATAGGACGTCCTGGTCCTCCCTCGGCGATTCGCAGAGAGAGAGTTGTCTTGTAACAAGGTGGCCAGCTACTACACCACCAGGCCTGCTCGAGCCGAAGTCAGAGGCCGGAGGCAAGTCGCCTCCGGTCAGGACCGAGACTTCCCTCCGGTGTCCCAGCTAAGCAGTTGCCCACCCGACACCAGTGTCCCCGCTAAGCAGTCGCCCCCCCGATACCAGTGTCCCAGCTAAGCAGTCGCCCTCCTGACACCAGTGTTCCAGCTAAGCAGTCTCCCTGCTAGGCCTTCCCTAGGTCACGTGAGTGTTTGTCAGAGCTTTCCGTGGGATGAGTTACTTACGTGGGAAGTGTATTCATTTCATGTTCGTGTCCGAGAATCAGAGTGTCTAGTAACGTAATATGATGTCCTAGTAACGTAAACATAATGTCCTAGTAACTTCAATAGAAGGTGTTATTAATGTGTCCATGTCATGTTCGTAATTAATAAAGAGTTGTAACGAAGCAGTGTTTAAGAAGTCGCCTTTAAGAACGTAATAGATGTGTATTGATGTATAAAGATACGATAAGTGTACTGACAGTGTAAATAACTATCACGGCCACGCTACCAAAGTCTTCCTCTCTTTATACTCTTATACTATCAATATTCTATTCATATGTTAACCATCATCTTGTAAATTATTGTATCATTACAATGGCGGCAGCGTACTATGTGTAACCCACGCCTTCCTTGTCCCTTGTTATAGGTGACAGCGAACTATACGTAATTCACGCTTCCCTTGTCCCTTGTTATCGGTAACAGTGTACTTAACGTAAACCCATGCCCTCCCTCATTTTAGCCATAACACCTGACTCGTTGTTTGAGTATTGTTCGAAAGTGCGTGATAAGGAGTTCATGCAAGATATAGTTACATTATATAGGTGACAGCGAACTATATGTAATTCACGCTCTCCTTGTCTCTTGTTATAGGTGACAGCGAACTATATATGTAATTCACGCCTCCCTCGCTTAGTATTATAATGGTAGCAGCGAACTTAACGTAAACTCACTCCTTCCCTCGGTTAGCCATAACACCTGGCTCGTTTCATCCTTCATTTGTTTCAGTCTAAGTATTGTCTACAATTGTGTAATAAGTAATTCCCGTGTCGTAGCGTGAAAAGTGGCCTAGTGTGTCACCGTTACAGCTCAAGTAAATGTCTCTCGTCGTGGTATGCGCGAATTTTTTTTTTCTAGAAATATGTTCAGTGCTTAACGTGATTTCTCAGTGTCCCCCGCGATCTGTGACATTCTCAGTAGCCCAAGAGCAGTTTGATTGTTGGTCAGTGTTGAACGTAGAAATTGTTTCAGTTATGAAAGCGGTGTCTGTACTAACTGTTATAACTTAACATGTCTTTTAACCTACATCCTCCTCCCTGTCCTAACCCTCACCTCACCCTCCGTACCCATCCGTTCCCGCCTCGCTCCGCCCTGCCCTGCCCTACCCCGCTCCGCCCCGCCCCGCCCCGCCCCGCAAAGCCCCGCCCCGCAAAGCCCCGGCCTGGCCCGATCAACCACGCCCCGGCTCCCCCCACCTCACCCGCCACGCCTCGCCCCACCCCGCCCCGCCCCGCGCCGCGCCGGCCTGGCCAGCCGCGCTCCGCAGCCGCGCCCCGCCTCGCCTCCCCTAGGTCGCTGTGACCACCAATCCCCATATGTTTTGTCCCGTGAGTTATGCTTTGAAATCGGTGGTTAGTGTTACTTAATATTGCGATAATTACAGAGCTTCACTCAGTGTGTTTTTATGCTAGTATGATTTGTAATGTTCTCTTTGACGCGTAGTGATAAATAATATTCAATGTAGTGAGCAGAGCTTCACTCCCCGACCCAGCCTAATGAGAAAATTGTCGTGACGGAAATAATAGTTACCAAACATTGACGTAACTTATAAAGTAAATATTTGTTTTTTTTGCGAATGCACTTCCAACTAATCCATCATCCCTTTAGGATTGTTTCTGTCAAATATCACACACAGTACCGCCCCATGGCTAGCCTGAATCCGACCACAGCACATATAAGAAGAGAAGAAGCAGCGTGAGGAATGCAGCACCACACCCGCCACGCACCACCCCCACTTCTTTCAAGTCCTACCTGGTCTAGGATTAAGAAGAGTTTATATTTTTCTACTAGGAAGTTAAGGAGTGTGGAATGAAGTGCCACACAACGAACCCTGGTGAGCCCAGCCAGGGAGGGATTCACCACTGTGGAAGGTGTAAGACAGGACGGTCTTTGGTCTCGCCGACACTCACGTACGGAGGGCGAGGCCTGGTCCGCGGAACCTGCCTTACGAGTTATCTAATGAGACGACAGCCCAAACAGTGGACCGGCTTCATCCCAGCCGGAGAGGGCCGTCGGCAGATGAACAGAAAATCGTCTGGAATATGTTGAAAACGAAGATGTATAAAGAAATACAGATGGAGCAGAAAAATTCATCTGGAATATGACGGAAAACGAAGAGGTATAAAGAAACGCAGATGAGCAGAAAAATCGTCTGGAATATGAAAATGCTCTAAACGTAGAGGAAGCGCAGGTGAACAGAAAAATCATCTG